>NW_020664413.1:7356510-7601905 GCF_002925995.2 Terrapene triunguis | reverse complement strand
CCTGCTGTAAGCCCCCTGCCTGCACCCCGCACCCCTCCTGCACCCCACCTCCTTGCCCTAAGCCCCCTCCTGCACTCCGCACCCCTCCTGCACCCCAACCACCTGCCCTGAGCCCCCTTGTATACCCGCACCCCAACTCCCTGCCCTGAGCCCCCTCGTACACTCTGTACCCCTCCTGCACCCCAATCCCCTGCCCTGAGCCCCCTTGTACAACCCTCACCCCTCCTCTGACCCAATCCCTTGCTCTGAGCTCCTTCCTGCACACCGCACCCCCTCCCACACCCTGCACCCCAACCCCCTGCCCCAGCCCTGCATACAATTTCCCCACCCAGATGTGGCCCTCAGCCCAAAAAGTTTGCCCACCCCTGCTGTAAGGAATTCCCTTTCCACAGCAGCCTGGACTCTGGTTTCATCAGATCTCTCAATGTGGAAGCAGCGTAGGGCCTTTGAAACTTTTCATTTGAAACATTTTATTGATGGAACTTTCCCCCCACTAATTGGAAGTGTTTACTCCAAAATTTCCTTTTTCATCAAAAATTTTCAGGATTTCATTGAAAACTCACCCCCCCCCCCCAAATGCAGACAAAAAAATTGTTTCTTGACCAGCTGTAAAGCAGGGTGAGGCCTTCTCAACGTTTGGATGGGTGACCCCCGGCCTCAAGGAAATCCATGGATCTCTGGCACATGGTTTTCATCATTACTAGGTGGCCCACTCCCAAATAAACTAAGCCTGATTATCCCTAAGAATTAGATGGATTTAGCTACATTGCTTAGGGCTATGAAAAATTTTGCACGTTATGCAATGTTATTAGGTTGACCTAACCCGCACTGTATCTACAGCTGGGTAGCCAAAAGAATTTTTCCGGCAACCTAGCTAACCACCACACTACTGCAGCATCATTGCTGACCCTTTGTCGTAACATACCCTTAGGACTGAAACAGGGTGAGGTGCTTGGCTTTTAGAGGGGCAGTCTTTTGGATCAAATGGAACACCAAGGCCCTTACCAGTCATTAAGATCTCATGATGATAATTACCGCTCTCCCTACATATGTCTGTGGTGATGTTAAATTCTTTATGGGCATGGAGTTCTCTTTTGTTAGAAATAATTATGGAGGTGTGACACAAAGATTAAATAATTTGCATTGGAGGCATTTTGATTGAGTGTTTTAGGCATATGACGGCTCTATCAAGACACCTGGTTCCTGATTCCAATTAGCTGCATAACTGGGCAGATCAGATAACTTATCTGAGCATCACGCAGCTGAGTAGAAATGCTACTGAGGATCGTCAAACTATTGCTACAGAGAGTAATATTAGCTATGAAGTTAGTCTGTTTTCAGTTAGCAAATCATAAGACCATAAGAACACAAGAATGGCCATACTGGGTCAGACCAAGATCCATCTAGCTCAGTATCCTGTCTTCCAACAGTGGCCAATGCCAGGTGCCCCAGAGGGAATGAACAGAACAGAATGAATCCTCCAGTGATCCATCCCCTGTCACCCATACCCAGCTTCTGGCAAACAGAGGCTAGGGACACTGTCCCTGCCCCAAATCATTTGTGAGCCAATCCAATGTTGTATTTATTGTTCTTACTCATTCATCCAATAGTCTTGCCAAACAATTCAAGAACTGTTCACTTTGATTATTTGTTATTTTTCTCTCTGATTGGCCATCAAAGTCACACATTATTGCTTCTGCTCCCTGATTTGATGACAGAAACCTTCCAAAGAGGCAGTATGACTTTTGTATTAAAACGCTCACAACTTTTGGGATTTATGGGTATTTGTCTGAATAGGGGATAGTCGTCTGAGTAACCAATCATGTGACCCCATGAAACAGAACCAATCAAAACTGGCACTTTTATTCACAAAAACATTTTAAAATCAGAATTTGTAGACTTTAGACCAGCTCCAAAGCTACCTTCTAAACAGTGTTTTCAAAATGGATCCTGGTGGCTTTTGGTTTATCCTGCCCTCATAGGTTTCTCAAAATTCACAAGTTACTTTTCACAGTTTTGCCCGCTTCATGGGAGAGGATTTCTCAAAACCCCGGAAATTTCACAAGCAGTGATTCATTTCTTTATTTTCTTTGGGGGAGGCACCAAATCACATGAAGCAAAGCCTTCACTAGGAATGTTCGCATTGATTTGCCGATGTCACCAAAAGGCAGCATTAAGCTTGATGCTCTGGCCGAATTCGGACTCGAATAATTCAATTCTGACTACCTACAGTCCCCTCTGTGGTCTCACTGCGGAACGTTATTCTTCATTCCCCCAGAATGGGATGGAGGCGGGGGAAATGGTTGCTGCCAAAAATGGTTGCGGCCACACTCTGGTTTCCAAGTATAGGCGAGAGGATTTCTATACCTGTAAAGTGCTTTGGGCTCCTTCTTGATGAAGGCTATAGCAGGCATATAAGATATATAGTCTGCTACGTAGATTGTAAACTCTTTGGGGCAGGGTCTGTCTTTTTGTTCTGCGTTGTACAGCACCTAGCACAATGGGGTTCTCATCCACGATCATGACAATACAAATAATAACACTAGTAGTAGTGCAGGAAGGTGTTCAACAATGTAAAGACCAGACTGAGCCTGCAGAGTGCAAGATAGCGTCCTCTGAAAGAAACAAACCACCGATCAGCCCTTGGGGTAATAAGCAAAGTGTTTCCATAAACCAGCAATAAATAGGGTAAATTTCTAGCGCATCATGCGGTAATGTAGCTCAGCAACTCCCTTAATCATTAATAGGAGTCAGTCAGTCAGCCAAGCCTCTGCATACGCAGGTGAAAATCTAGCCCGTAGGTCACAGATACTGGTGCAACTGCAGGAGGCTACCGTAGCCACAAAACCTTCAGCATGTGTAAAAGCTTTACTTTGGGGGTTTATTTTTTTTATAGTGAACGTATTTAAAGTATCCATTTACAGTTTTACATGAAACATAAATCATGGGGGGGGGGCGAGGGAGGGGAAATAAATGCATTGGCTGTAATGTAGGGATGTTTTGTAGCTTCTAAATTTCTTAAGTGTTAGGTCATTTTACTTACAAGTTAAATAGCTGTCTGCAAGAGGCCTTGGTTGGTCATAAATTGTCCTTCCAGTAATATAAAACACACCATTTATTTACAACACATATGCTCTTCCAAGTAGATCCAACTGCTCATAAAGAACAAGAGCTTCTATGTCATCTCTACTGAGACCATTGCAATAAAGAGGCCATTGGAATGACTCTATACTCAGTAGGAGTGCAACAAAATCCAGCAACAGTAGCTTTTATGGTCTCTTTCCTTCCCCCCCCCCCAGGAAAACATTACATATTAGCTCCATTTTAAAGGATCGTGAAGGCCTTACTCCTCATACGGTTCCATTGATTGCAATATGAAGTAAGGTATCATTCAGTTAAGGGTGCTAGAATTTGGCCCAAAGAGATACTGTATCTTTGTTCGGAAGGAAACTGATTAAAAAGAGGAATATTTAAATATGAAATGAAGCGTTCACATTTATTTTAATATTGACTCTAAAGCTCCTGATTCCAGCTGTGCCCAAGGCCATGGTTAATTAATGGACTTTCGTTGTTGCAAAAGGATTATCACCATTTCTGTGTTTACAGTTCTGCACAAGAAGCCTTTTGAGAAACACAAACACCCTCTGTGCTGTACATTCCAGGATGTGCAAGCAATAAAAAAAGTGCAAGTGGTTACAATTCATCAGAGGGAGCCCTGGGAAGTGCTAGCCCCAGTGGAGAGAAATGTAGCGTTTATAATATAAACAGAGTTCCCATCAAACTCTGCATCTGAACGCCCCTGAATTAGAGGCAACTTTACATCTGGATTAGGATCACATATTAGAATCTTGACTCCATTTCTAGATCTAAATAAGTAAGAACTTAGACCCTGACTCAAAAGCCACTGAAGTCAATAGAAAAACCTCTGAGTTCAGTGGACAATGGATGATGCCCTAATTCTGAGAAGGAGGAAAAATAAGTCTGAACAATTTATCTCCAATAATAACAAAAGCCATTCCTTACGGATTTTTGTAATTCTTGAGTCATACAGAATATGTTGATATCTACCCGATGGATTTTGAGGCTAGCAGGATAATAATGGGCTAGTCAACCTTTTTGCCTTAAGGTGATTGGTTCAAATCCCGCAAAATGTTTACAACAAAACATCAAAAGGCTTGACATTGTCGGTTTTTGTTTGCATTTGACCCCATCATGTTTACTAAGGGCCAGGGGTAAATGTAAAGACTTCTCTAGGCTTTGGAGCAGACCCTAGTCCACGGCCATTTTCATCTCTTAGTACTGAGAATAACACAATGACTTGGCACAGGGACTGCACAGAGAGGGAGGTATTACTGCTTTGTAGTTTCTTCCTCCACCTCCGCTTTGGATCGAAAGGATATTGCAGTAGTCATGCTTGCTTAGGGTCAGACCCTGCTGCTGTTGAGATGAATGGGAGTTTTGCCATTGATTCCAAAGAGAGAAGGAGCAGGATTCTGTTTGGGTCTTCTTTAAGTTTCATTTGTGCCAAAATGTATGGCAGATCTGATTGGTCTGGCTTATTGCCGGTGTTATATATTTTAAAGTCTTCATTGCAACTTAAGTTCACAGTTTATAAACAATTCTCATAAAGAGTGATACATTGCACCGGAACCCCTTCAAAACATTAGCTCATATTCACAATTCAAATATTTTGTTGGCCAATGACAGAGCCAAGGCAAAAGGCAATTTCTCAAGTGGTTGATCCAACTCTCATTGAAGTCAGTGGGAATCTCTCCGTTCACTTCAATGGGAGGCACACCAGGCTTAATTTTGATCCCGACCAGTAGATCTACTGCTTGGCATGTCACCAGCTACTACAAACAGACTGGCTTCCCCTTCACTGCACCAAACACAAAACAACTATTGAGCCATCAACCCCCATCTCTGCTCTGCCAACAATGTCAGCCTTAACTGCCCATTCGTCAAATTTCCAGGAAGCACCTTGGTGCTTTCTGCCATGTTGCCCCCTTATGTGTGGAAGGAGATTCCTGTAAAATCCCCAAAAGCCTCGACCTTGTTCTCCTTAAAACTCACCTTTGCCATGATGCCTACAAAACACTCAGCAATTGTTATATGCAGTGTTGTTGTAACGTGTCGGTCCCAGGCTAATAGAGAGACAAGTTGGAGGAGGTAATATATTTTATTAGAGCAACTTCTGTTGGTGAGAGAGACAAGCTTTCGAGCTTACACAGAGTCTCTCTCACCAACAGAAGGTGGTTCAATAAAAGATATTTTCTCACCCACCTTGGCTCTCAATAATGGTTAGGCAGCTGGTGTGCTGTGACTGCTGCTTATCACACTGCCCACATGTGTCTCTGTTACCTGGCACACTCCATCAATTTGTTGTATCCGTCTGTAGTCTCTTAGCCTGTACTTGGATTGTAAGCTCCTCAAGTTAGGAACCATCTTTTTGGTATCTTTGTACAACACCTAGTACAAGCAGGCCCTGAACCTGCATGGGCCTCTGAGTACCACCACAATACAGTAACCATGAAACAAAATAAGTTATGAAAAAAAATTACTTTTTAATGTACAAAAGGCTTATATACAGGTTCAGCACGTTACCTCCATTTTTATGATGTAGAAAACAGCTAAAAATGTCCATAAGATATAAATTTGACAGAACAATTCACCTACAGTGCTTTTAGTAATGATGTCTTCTATACATACTATATACAGAGCTGGAATGGTTATAACAATACTATTTTAGTAAATGAAGGAAGACCACCTCTGAAAAACGATAGGAATCTTGACAAATTGGAGATATGGTTTCGCTTTGGGGTTTGATCTTTTCTTGTTACGTGCGTTGCCTGAAGTGGGGCTCACTAACATGCATTGTCATATGCATCCACTGAATAAATCAGCTCAACAGCCAATGGAGATGCAAGGGCCTGATCAGTTGCAGCACTTGGGAAGCCCAAAGTGTAACTCCATGTGTCCAGTATGGCTCAGAGTCCTAAATTGGGCCCTGCCCTCTTTCCTCAAATGCAAGGGTGAGGTAACTGCAGGTGAGTCTGTACCATGAACTCAAAAAACCCAATCATTTTAAATTCATCTTTCTAGGTTAGGCACAAGTGCAAACAGCTGCCCTGCCTGATCTTGCTTTCCTAGCACAGCCAGGAGTCCCAGTGACGTCAGGAGGGTTTTAGGATATGTGAGGAAGGCAGGATCAAGCCCATCATGCTTTGTTTACCCAAGCTTTTTATTTAAGAATTAGGGTGGGCCAGCTTCTGCTATGTTTACGCACCCCTTACTCTAGGGTGACCAGATGTCCCGATTTTATAGGGACAGTCCTGATTTTGGGGTCTTTTTCTTATATAGGCTCCTATTACCCCCCACCCATTGTCCCGATTTTTCACACTTGCTGTCTGGTAGGGTGCTGCCCAACACAAGGAAGGCTTTTGCACTCTAGTCCTATGGTAAATATATATTCGATTTATGTGTGACCTTCTGGGGTATTTGGCGTCACAAACGTTTGGGCAGGAATAATGACTGGCATTCGTGCAACAGCCACAAGTCATGCTAGTATTAGTGCAGTTTGTGCAGCACTGGTGAGTGCAAAAGGAGAGCAATGATTGTAGAAAGCCAACGTTAGCACCTTTAAAAAGCACCCAATGGGAGCTGCATTTTGCAGGTGGAACTGAGCCATATTCAGTAAAGCGTTGGACATCAATTGAGCGGGAAAGCATGGAGCCCTGCTGATGAGACATCATGCACATCTGGTTTAGTTTTTTAAAGTTCAGCACACAGGATGTTTGGAATCAGGAGGGAATTTCACGTGTGTACCCTTCCTCTTGATATACTTAACACTATAATACTAGGAAGAAAAGAATTGTCTTTTTGAGATGTGGTAAATTTCATTGAGGTCTGTTTACCCTTTTGTCTACCAACAGTAATAAATAATGCATTGAGGAGTCTTTCCACTGACTTCAGGATCAGGCCCTAAAATTGCAAAAACTGTTAGCCAGCTTATATTTTGTGGAGGATTTGCTTGTGGTTAGATTCCTCCTATGGGTAATTTTCAGAGAGGCTTTCACCCACAGCTCTGATACCCCACTACAAATCCCAGACATTTGACTAAGGGCTCGTCTACATGAACATTTAGTTTGTGGCAAGTTGGGGTATGAATCAACCCTGCACTAGCTTGTGAGGTAGGCCCTACTGATATGCATTAACCGTTCATCGGGGCGCTTGGATCTAGTCCTGTTTCAAAGAGGACCAGACCAAAGTGCACTAAGAACTGTTAATGTGCATCAGCAAGATCCACGTGGATAGTTAGTCCGAGGCAGGCTAGTGCGGGGTAGAGTCACACCTCACCTTGTCGTGACCTAATTGTTTGTGCAGACAAGTCCAAAGCTAGCTAAGTAATTATATGCCCCCCCCCCTCATCACCCCGGTGAGGACAAATTAGAGCTGAGCTGTTGTGAAGCCCCATTAGCAATTTTCATAGATTCACAGAGTTTAAGACTAGAAGGGACCACTGTGATCATCTAGTCCAACTTCCTGTACAACACAGACCATAGGCTTCCCTGAATTAATTCCCATATAACCCCCTGATTTACACAAGTTGTTTAAGGCCCCAGACGAAAGTCAGTATTCTACTGAAGTCACTACTGACAGGGCATAAAGTTAAGCAAATGCATAAACCTTTGCAGGATCGGGGCTTTCCTGCCATTAGAGATGCTTTCAGATGAATGGTATTTTCAGGCCTCTGCTACATTCTACCCATGATATAAACCGTATTGTAAACATGTCTGACAAAAGGGGGCATTAATCTTTCATGTGTCCCAACAATGTATCTTCCTGATGTTTTTCCGAAACACTGCTATGCTTTATAAATGCACATTTCTTTTGATTTTATATACACTATATTTGCTTTTAATGGAAGAGACGCCTTGACTAAACACTAGTAAGGCACTTTTCTGAGAAGCTGTTTGGAACTGATGCTTTTCTACAAAGTCGCAAGGTACAAAGAACAGTTTATAATGATATTGCTGGAAGTGGACTTTTGGGGAGATGTAACTAAATGCTTATCTCACTGGAGCAGAATACGCAGTATGGCTTTTATTCAGATCAAAAAGACACCCCTCCATTTGTTTCTGACATGCGTTGAGAATGGGCTTTTTGCAGACATAACTAAAAGAAAACAAAGGGAGGTGGCAAACACGGAGGAAAAGATTTCATTTTTAACCATTCTTATGCAATATTCTCATTTGGCGGTGGCGTTGCTCAGACCCCTGAAAAACCAAGCAAAAAAATAATACTAGAGGTTGCACTCTTGGTGCTAAACTGCTTTTAGATAGTTTACATAAGTCTGTACAGAGACATTTTTTACTTTGAATCCCTTTAATGTATTTAATACTTCTCAAAAATGCTACTCTATAGAAACTGATTATTTTTAAAAAGCACATTCATAAAACTGCTTTGTGTAAAGTCCCTGGGATAAACCGTGGGGCTTTATCATTAGGACATCATGTTAAGAAATTTACTCTCTTCTGCCAGGGTGGTTAGCATGGAGCTCATGTCACCTATCGCCATGTTGCTTATTCCAGCTGGTATGGACGGCAGTGTCAGAGAGTTCCGTGGAGTTGTAAGGCGAGAGGAGTTCTGGGAGAGATTTTGCAGAATGCTAGGGCTGAGGGTTCCTGACATCAGGCTTGAATGGTCTCCATCATCCATGATGGCATCAAAATCTATCTGAGCAGGCTCCAGACCCTGTGAGTCCACTGTGCTTGACACCTGGTTAGCTCCGGGAGACGGCATGGCAGCTGGCTTGATATTCAAGGCACACTGCTGCTGTCCCACTCTACAGTCCACATGGTTATCAAAGTTTCCATTTTGTTCATACATGTGGATTTGACCATAATAGTACATCAAATTGTTTTCCCTCGTGCTGTTTGCACATTGCTGAGCCTGCACGGACACCATATTGTTGGTTCTTTTCGGAGTGGCCTTTGCTGTTTCCTGGCCAGGGCTCATGGCGTTAGTAGGGTGGGGAGTTCTCATGTAACCGAGTTGCTGCATGTTGCGTATCCCTCTATGCCTGTTTACTGGACTAGGGTCAGGTGGAGGATGAGGCTGTACCATTCCAGGAGTGTAGGTCTGGCCAGCTGAACCCATTATGCTCTGTTGGGGCTCAAAGTTTGGCTGATTTGAGGTCATTAAAGAAGGGGGCTGATAAAACACCTCCTGAGTCATGGGGAAATTCATGGGATTTGTCTGAGATGAATAGTTCTGCTGACTTTGTTCATGCATGACCTGAGTCAGTCTATTACTGTTGACCATTAAAGAGGGATCTGTCGCAACGTCCATTTGCTGAGGATGAACGTGGGATCCAGACTTCACTACCATGTTGCTACAAGAAGGGGAAAGCTGGTTTGGATCTCCACTGATTGCATTTGGGCTCAGCATTTGATGAGCCTGGTTATACCCTTGGTGCAGGCTCAAATCGGAGTTCATATTAGGGCCTGGATTTATCTGCTGCTGCCTCAGCTGCATACAGTTTAGCCTTTGTCCATCCATGCTCACATTTCTTTGCATAAAATTCTGCTGTGTTACATTCATGCCGCTTTGACTCATCTGCATTTGCTGCTGGTTAAAGTTCTGATACTGACCAAAGTTCTGCTTCTGCTGGACAACAGCTAAGTTTCCTTGAGAAAACTGTTGCTTCGATTGGTTAGACATAACATCAACGGTACCTGAGCTAACCTCATTCCACTGGACGGGCATGTTGTTTTTGCTCATGTTCGAGGGAGCACCAAAGCTCATGTGGCATTCTGTCACCCCTGGACCCAAATGGTTCACGCTTGCATCAGTTCCAGCCATCCTGTGCTGGCTAGACAAGTTCTGATGTTGCAGTTTCCCATTGCCTTGGAAGTTTAGCATTTCATTACTGTACCCTATGGAAGTGTTTTCTACAGCTGTCCCATTGTTCTGAGATTTGATATATTGCACTACATCATCTGGCAGCATAATGTCATCTTCTCCAATGGGGCCCTCCGTCTCACCTGACATTGCTTCCATGGTAATATTTTCACTAATGCTCAGAGGTCGAGGTGAATAGACGTGCCTGGGAAGGCTCCCATCAGAACGTGTGTAATTTGAAAGGCTGCAGTTCCTTCTGTCCGCAGGATGTGGTGGGTGGAGGGGATTCATGCTGTTGGTGCTATTGAAGCGATGGACTCTAGGGAGGGACAGTGGATCTGCGGCGGGTCTCCTCACAGGATCACTCGCGCGTCTTGTGTTGTTACCTGACACGTCATGGGGAAAAGCCGGGGCTGCTGCGTACCCATAAGTGCTGCCATCGCTACAGCGTCTTGGCCCAGGAGGGAGGCGAAATGAAGGCAAAGCAGGATCCGGCCCATCGAGAAGAGAGATCTTGTTCTTCAGACTCATTCTTTCCAAGTTAGGTAGAGGTGTGGGAGGAGGGCCCCCCGTGGCAGCAGCGTACTTGGCTTTCAGCCTGTAGTGCTGAGCTGGCGTGAGGTTGAGAAGGCCTGGTATGCCGCTACACTGGCTGGCTTCGCTCGATCTGCGTGACGCGTCCGTAGAAATCGGGTCGTAGGAGTCGGCAGAGCTCGTGTTGTTGGGACGATTCCCAAACTGCGAAGCTTCGCTGGAACGGCGACTAGAGAAGTAAGGGGAAATCCCCGATGATCTGCGACTGACAGTGTAGGCCGAGCTGATGGTGCTTGTCGTACTGTCACGGCGTTCATTGAGCTGATTCAGCATCGTAATCTCATTTACAGACAGCTCCGTTATTCTAGGATTAGGCAGTGTAGCAGAGGAACCACCAATATTTTCTAGGATAGAGCCTGGAAGAGGGTTGGGGGGAAGAAAAATGGTTTTGTTAGCTGAGAGGGCTATTTTGGGGTAAATAGCTACATTACATTCATTGTTGTGCTTGGGGTCTAAATACAGATCTGTGTGTGTTACCCAACAGCAAATGTCTGCTTAAGAAGAGTGATGTAAACGTGACTAACTGGTAATGGAGTCAGCACATTGTCTGCAGCTCTGCTCCTATGAGACAAGGGACAGTACAGGGCAGGGAAAGAGGACAGTGAGATGTACTCAGGAAATTAATTGAGTCGCTGCTACAGAGTCTTTTCCAGTGTTTGCTTCATTGCCACTGCAACCGATGAGGAGAGCATTCCTATGGGCTTCTTTTTATAAGGCAGAATGAAAGACACTACAGGCATAACATGTGGTTTCCAAGCCTGGTCATATGACCAGTCACTCAAACTGGTTTCAAAAATTCAGAGGCAGAGGTCTCATTGCTCAATACTAGAAATTCATGCACCCTTCTGAGATTTTTCCCAGAGCAATTCAAGAAGCTCCTATACAGTAAACTCTCAGGACAGATCATCTGCCCAGGGACTTTTCCTTTGATAAGCTGGAGAGGCACAAAATGATCATTAATTTGTCCTAGTCAGGAATCTCCAGCTGGCATAGAAGTTAAAACTAGCATAGGTGGCTCTATGCCACCACCACTGAGCTCCCCACCTGATATAGGGGCAGGACAAAGTCATGGCCAGGGATGGGGGCATGGCTAGATTGTTGTTCTGCTCTAGCAGTCCTCAGCAAAACAGCCCACAGGGGATTGTTACTGATAGCACAGGGCTGCTGTAATTTCCACCACTGGGGTAAGGTGGGGGCAGGTGCAAACTAGCCTTGGGCAACCCTGGGAATCCTACCCAAAATTATATGGCTGAGTTCATACCTGAGTGGTCCTTTTATGAGACAGCTCATCTTTATTCTGTGAGGAGTGATGCTGAAAGGCAGGGAAATGATTCTGCTCTAGGGCAGATCCTTCACTGTGAGACATGGGACATGGCCTGAGGGAGTCTAACAGCGGGAAGAACACAGGACCATGGCTTACCATTTCCTGGTATGGGAGGCAGCTTGGTGTTTCTGACTTGTGGAGCTGGGCTCACCCATGAGCAGGAATCCTTAACCGTCTTGAGTTTCTCCTTCTTGAGTTGTTCAAGTCGCTGCATCGTTGTCATGTGTTTCCTTAGCTGAAGGCTGACTGTTGAATTGCCCGATGAGACTGTCGAGTCCACAACAGGAACGTTGTCATCCAGTGCGGTCAGGTCTCCCAGGCTTCCCCCACTGTGCATGTTCATTTCTACTCCACTGTCATTGTTGTTGGTGCTACCAAGTGGTGATGGTTCACTGCTGCATGATGACTGGCCACCAGGACTGGACTGACACATCTTGGAAAGGAGAAATAATAGAAGGTCTGAGTTCTGCAGTTGAAAACACAGCTTTGGAACACACACACACACGGACCTGGAGACTGAAGTCTCCTATTTATCAACACATTTGATACAGGGAACATGTGGTCACCTCCTTCCCCATACACACATGCTGCCCACTGCCACATCTCAGCTCTGTTCTGCAGCCACGGAGCACTTTCTAGGTGGGGGTGAATAGTTTAGTTTCCACATCCAGTCTTTGCTGCTGACAAGGCCAGTATGCTAATTAATGCCAACTGGCATTATAGTTTCATGCTGTGGGCACTAGGTTTATTTAAAAACAGCAGTACTTTAACAAATTTGGATGGATTTTTTTTTTAATTCACAAGCATTTGCATAAAACCCCTATGGGTTAAAAATCTTTGGTGTGTTTCATTTTGCCCATAGAGACAAACCAAACATTGCTGCTGCAGTAGATAAAGGGTTGATACTTCATTAAGATAAGCTAGTGCATTAGCAGATTGTGCAAAGTACAACTGCAATGAGCACCAGTTTATCTAACATAGGATCAAGTCCTAAGTGTTTCAGGCACAACATATTTCTGTCTTTTAAATACCTTAACATGTAATTAGTTTAGCTGACAATCTTTCTAGACGGATAAAAACATGGTTTGCTGTTTGCAAACTCCCACTTACAGATGGGGTAGATAAGTGCCATAAAGGTTTGTTTTACTTGCATTAGAAATGACATTTCACACTGAGCAACTTATTTTTAACAAACATTGAATGGTCTGAACTTGCTTGGTCACAGCACTCTTCATTGTTAGGGAAGATGCCAGGGTTCTCAATTCCTGGTCCTGAACTCTTGCTCCAGAGATTGTCACAACCTGGGAATGCTGCAGAAGCAACATATTTAGCCCCAGGACCAGGTGGGAGTGTCGGGAGAGGGAGTGCCTTATTTTGATCAAAACCAGCCCTAAATAGCAGGGCTGCCTGGCTTTAAAGGGTCCAGTTTCCTTTCATTGGAAGGACAGAGGTTACATTCCAGGAGTGCAATGCTGGGGTGTAATGCTGAGACGAATTAACTAAGGGGAATTCTTGGGACACTGACAAAGAGCTGCTGGACTCTCCCCCAATTGCCCCTTACTGGCTGCCCACCTACACCTCCTCACTCCCTTTGCATTTACACACTAGCTCGGTTTGGTTAGCTGTAAATGCACAGTACAGAATATATCACATTTTTATACAACGATTTCAATACAAAGAATTTCTTTGCTCACCTTAGTACCGACTGTCCTTAGGAAGGTACAGTAAGGAAAGGTAAGTGGGAACAAAGAACAGGTAGTTAGAATAAAGAGAACATTAACGAAAGGGAGAAGATTAGTGAAAGAGCGTAGAGGGGAGTGCACAATTCAGGGTAAATTAGCAGCATTCTTTTTCCTGACACCCACCCCACCCCAATTCAGAAGTCAGCACATTTAATTGAACACCTCTTAATGTACCTGGATCCAAATCCCAGTGAATTTTCACAGACCTTGGTGGATTTTAGATTAGACCGAATTTTGGGTCAGAAAGAGGGACCCCCAGACACCATTACAAGTGATTTCAATCAACCAGTCACTAGCTCCATCCCAGGGCTTCGGAGATTTGAATTGAAACAAGTAGTAAATACAGATAGATACATATGTTGTCGATAGGCACAGTGAGCTGGGTACTGCCCTCGTTACACCATGCAGCCCAAGTGAAGTCAAAGGGGTTCCGTGGGTGTAACAGAAAGGAAGGGTTGCCCACTGTGCCTAACACCAATGGAGTTGTACAGGGTGTAACTATAGAAAGAACTTGACCTACAGTCTGTTAGAAAAATCACCGTTAGGGAAAGCAGGGGAGAAATATTTTCTTAGAAAAACACTGTGTGTGTGTGTGTGTGTGAGACTTATTCTTACACTGAGTTTTTCAATGAACACAGGAGCATGTGAAGGTGAAATAAATAAAAGCCATTCTGGCTGTGAAAATAGTCAATTCCTTCCTGGACTAAACTCATATATCGTCACAGTATCAGCCAAGAGCATGGCATCTAGCCCTTTTATAGTGCAAAGCCATGTTGACTGGTAGAAATGGAAACATTTTAGCCTGGCTTAAAATCAAGAAACTGTATACTTTGAGTCTCAAAGGCTTGTGAAGTTCTCTCAACTCCAGTGAGAAACCCGGGGACTGAATGAACTCTAGCAGGTGAAAGTGACTTTAGTTCAGCCATTTATTGCCTCTTGTTTTACAGAAAAATTGTCTTTTTGGCTGCTAAGAGAAGGAGAAATGTTGAAATGTGAAAGAGTTATGGTGCAGCAAGACTCTTGACTTCCTCTAACTACTGTGTAATACACAGAAACACACAGATTTAATGAAATGACGTGCAGCTGACTTGGAAAGGAAATAAGACTACTGCCTGATTTAAAGTGTCTTGGGGGACAAAAGATATTGTATTATGATGACATGTTATTGTCATATTTTCACCTTCGTGGCATGGAATTAAGGCCGCATGGGCTGACGCATTCATTCATCATCCTATCATGACGTATCAGCAATGTTACAAATATCTCACCTTGGGCTCTGTGTTGCTGTGTAACAAGACACAAAATACACTGGGGACTCTTAACTGTCCTGCAATCTTAAATTTAGGGTTGGGGACCTTGAAAACTGGGATCGTCCTGCAAATTTCTGAGTGCATGGCAAATGCATGAGGAGGAACAAGGCTGCAACTTTACATTTTTCTCCTGTGTCTCCGAGAAATTACAAACCATACTCTTATCTTTTAAACAACAGCTTCTCTTACCACAGAATTCTCGGTCTTTATTGTTTTGACTTGTAAGCAGTCCTCCATGCCTCTGGTGGTGCTGTTAGCCTCAGTGTTCTCTTCTGACACCTTGCTACTCTGCTTGGCACTTGCTTCGTTGTCGCCATTTTCCTTGAGGGGAGGCGGCCGTGGGTGAACGTCGTTGCGCTGCTTCTTTGTGACATGGGCATCGGGCCCATGCACAGTCTTGACGTGTTTCCTGAGGGAACTGGGGTCCGTGTATCTCTTTGTGCAGCCCGGGATTTTACAGACATAGGGTTTCTGTCGATATGACAAATGTGAGGTTATTTTTAAAGCAGACTGAAATATTGTGGACATGCTTTGTGGACAAAGATAAGTCATGTCCTTACAGAACACAATGAACATGATGCTGCCAGCAAAAAAAGTGAAGAATCTGCCTCTTAGGATCTTGCAAATCATCTGCAGCAGATTTCTAAACTGTGATCCATGTTCTGCTGGTGGTCATGGAAAACTGGGTGGTGAGCCACAGAGACCTGGCTAGTCGCATAGTACTGGCTTTACTTCTTGTTTTGGGCTGCTAAATTCAAAGACAGCTAAAAATTCACAAAATACTTTCCTAATATTACTTTTCCATCTAAGCATTTGTTGCCACAGGAATGTTTCATGATTGTGGATGGGAGGGGAGGTGGTCTGAGTCATTGGAATTGCAGGGGATTGTCTACAAGACAATCTCTCCGTTAAGATGGTGTCTACTCTGGGAAAATGTTTGAGACCTCCTGATCTATGGAAATCCAGAGAAACTAAGCCAGACTGGATTCTGTCTGTCTAGTCTTTCGTATATCTCCAGCACCCATCACTCTGAAATCTGTTACTGTGCAAAACAAACCACAGGCACGCAATACTTTTTAAGGCAATGGCATTGTATTCCTGGAATCATGAATCATTGATCACTGCAGCAAAGCAAGTCTGAGGCCAGACTTTTGGAAACCGAAGTTAGCAAGTAGCTATCCTTTCTTTTTTTTAAAAAAACTTTGATTTATCCACTTTCCAATTCCAATGTGCACGAGCACCAAAGCTGTGAAAGCTAGTGCTGCTTTTGAAGGGTTGAATTGATCACAAGCACCACTTCAGCCTCACAATTGCTCTACGTACTTTTCCACTGTGACATTGGAATGGATCCATCTAAAGGAACAATACATAAATGGTTTCCTAAGGTTAACCAAAAATGGCCATTTCTATTAGTTAGGTATCTATTTTCCAAGTTGACTGAAAAGCACACGTAAAATTGCTGGGGGGGGAGAATTATTTAGTCAGTTAGTTAGTTTTGGGTAAAATCAAACCCAACAAAACCAGCCAACAAACAAAACTAAACCAGCACAATCACATGAACAGCACTAGAGATCTATTCTTGCAACAGACTTCCTGGCTGATCTTGGGTAAGTCACTTTAACTCTCTGTGCTTCAGTTTCCCCATCTGTAAAATGGGGAGATAAGTATCTACCTCACAGGGTGCTGTGGTGATTTAATGAATTAATGTTTGTAATGCTCACTTGGATTCTTGGATGGGGCAATATAGAAGTATTATTAATATTATTATAATCTGCATTAGGGAAAAGGGAATAGGAGATGATGACTTACAAAGGTCCTTTAGCCCTAATGTCAGGGAGTAGATAATAGCTCTGTTTGATATTGAATATTGAAATTTGGGATGTCTGGGATGCCTACAAAATATCTTAAGCATTGTTCAAACAGAGGTATCTGGTGTTTGGAATGCTCTGCTTTTGCCGGTTCAAGCCCGGCAAACAGTTCCAATATCTCCTTCCAAATCCTTCTCAAATACTTGAAAAGTTACATCTCTTCGGCCGGTGGAATCATCACAAGCCTTCTCAGAAACTCAGGGGCACTGGATTTCTAGAGTTCAACTGAATTTCAGCTCGAGTTGGGGAAAAATGTCTCTTTGGGTATGTCTACACTGCAATAGGGAGATATGATTGGAGCATGTGTAGACACGCCTGAGAAAGTTTTGATCTAGCTAGGTAGCAGCTGCTTGAGTGTGTACCCAGGGTCCTGGGCAGGTGGGCTTAGCCTGTGTAAACTGCCTGTGTTGCTGCAGATTCACTGCTATTTTTAGCATGTTAGCTCGATCAGAGCTAGTGCGTGTACGTCTACCTGAGCTGGGAATCACACCTCCCAGCTAGGGTGACCACATGTCCCGATTTTATAGGGACAGTCCTGATTTTTGGGTCTTTTTCTCACAAAGGCACCCACTTCCTGTCCCAATTTTTGACACTTCCTATCTGGTCAGCCTACTCCCAGCTGTACTGTAGATGTAGCCTAATAGCTGCAGACTTGCGTCACCTTGAACTTTTCAGTGAGCCAGCAGGTTTGCACCACAGTGGGGTGATGGAGTTAAAGAACAATTTTCTGGAACAACACTAGACATCTCTTCCCTGGAAAATCCACAGCTGCGATATCCTAATGGGTTCATTGATAACACACGGGCACATTTCCTCATTTCAAACGAATGGCAGCCAAAGTAGTGATAAACTGGCAGCCTGGAAACCTGATGCCATGAAAGCAATAAGAGACTGAACCATATTCCTAACAGTTTTGTTACAAACTGATGGGGACAAACCTGGGGAATCTGGGCCTAATTTCTTGTGAATATTGATGGATAATTCCGCCTTTTCTGAATGTGAAATTGTGGTCTAGCCTGAGTACACAGGATGTGAAGCTAGATGGACCTTTGGTCTGACCCAGTATGGCTGTTCTTATGTTCTTAGGAGAGGGACAATGTGGGTGAGGGACCAACTTCAGTTGGTGAGAGAGACAAGCTTTCGAGTCACACAGAGCTCTGGTAAGCTCGAAAGCTTGTCTCTGGCCTGGTCCACACTAACCCCCCACTTCGGACTAAGGTACGCAAATTCAGCTACGTTAATAACGTAGCTGAATTCGAAGTACCTTAGTCCGAACTTACCGCGGGTCCAGACGCGGCAGGCAGGCTCCCCCGTCGATGCCGTGTACTCCTCTCGCCGACTTCCGGGATTTATCGCGTCTAGACAAGACGCAATAAATCGATCCCAGAAGATCGATTGCCTGCCGCCGAACCAGGAAGTAAGTGTAGACGTACCCTCTATCACCAACAGAAGTTGGTCCAGTAAAAGATATTACTTCACCTACCCTGTGTCCTAATATCCTGGGACTGACACAGCTCCAAATACACTGCATACAAGTAGTGCGAGGGCTATCAGAGACCTATTGCAGCTCTGTGGATTGCTTGGTAAGCTGGATCCATTCAAACAAAATGCATTTTCATGCAGTCAGATGCCAAGTTATACATCCAGGTCCAAGGAATTCAGGCTATACCTACAGAAATGCGGGACTGCATCCTGGAAACCCATGACTCTGAGAAAGATCTAGAGGTCAAAGTGGACGAGCCACAAAGCACAAGCTCCCAGTGCAATGCTGTGGCAAAAAGGGCTAAAGCAATTCTTGGA
This sequence comes from Terrapene triunguis, assembly GCF_002925995.2. Classification (NCBI taxonomy): domain Eukaryota; kingdom Metazoa; phylum Chordata; order Testudines; family Emydidae; genus Terrapene; species Terrapene triunguis. Next base: position 7,583,364 of record NW_020664413.1, on the reverse strand, counting down.
TGTATAAACAGGGGAGTAGTGAGTAGGAGTTGATTTCACTTCTGTCCCCGGCAGTGGGGAGACCAATCCTGGAATACTGTGTCCAGTTTTAGTGTCCATATTTCTAAAAGGATGTTGAAAAATTGGAGATGGGTGAAAAAGAACCACAAAAATTATTCAAGGGCTGGAGAAAATGTCTTACAGTGAGAGACTTAAAAAGTTCAATCTGTTTAGTTTATCCAAAAGAAGAGTGAGAGTGACTTGATTACAGCGTCTCCATACCTTCATGGGACGTAAATATCAGAAACTAATGGGCTCTTTAATGTAGGGGAGAAATGCATAACACGGACCAATGGCTGGAAGCTGAAGCCAGCCAAATTCAAATGGATCACAAATTTTTAACAGTGAGGGTGACTAACTATTGGAACAAACTACCAAGGGAACTGGGGGATTCTCCATCTCTTGTTGTATTCAAATCAAAACTGGATGTCTTTCTGGAGGATATGCTTTAGCCAACCACAAGTTACTGGGCTCACTATAGGGGTAGTGGGTGCAACTGAATGGCCTGTGATACACAGGAGGGCAGACTAGATGATCTAATGGTCCCTTCTGGCCTTCGAGTCTATGAATTTATAAGTCTCGAGCTGCCCAGCCCTGGTACAAATCAGATTTGCAAGGGAGCAGCTCTAACTTACCCACCAGCTTATCACTGAGAGAGGTCAGCCTAGATATTTGGATTCAGATCTGAATACCTGGAAAGACGTTTGGATCTGGGTTGTTCATCTGGGTCCTTCTCTAGTTAAAATAGCTCAGAGAAGCATCCAAAACTTTGGAGTGCTTATTCCCATCTGAACCAAATCCGTGAAACCTTTTGAAGTTTGCTTATCACTGGGTAATATAGTATTGCTTTAAAATTCTGTCATCCATTGAAATTACTTTATTCCATTCTCCAATGATTCATATTTAACTGCTACAAATTAGGCTACAGACTTGTTCCTTCATGGTTGCAAACATTACTAGAACTCTAGAACACTGTTTTTTCCCCCTTCCCGTCGTCTGCTAATTAGTAGTAATATAATTGTTAATCTTCAGCCTTAGCCGTTTGCAGCAGACCATCAAATGCGTTACAATAAAGGCAATTTCCTGCATTCCCCAACTTCTAATAGTGGGTCTTAATTAGCCAGGGTTAACAAAGCATTGCATCACACTTTATCATTGTACATCAAAAGATGCAGGTGCGACTATTTCCAAAGCGTCAGGACCCAGGGTAGAAATCACACCACTATGAGTCTATGCTGCAATCATGTTAAAAAGCAAGGTACAAAAATGTAGGACCCTGTTTGGGCTATTAAAAATTATGAATTTGGAAAGCACCAGCTTTAATTTCAAAAGCCAATCAGAAAATTTGCATACTTCAGCATCTATTTATAGTTTCTAACATGGCTTTCATAAATATAAAGCTAATGCGGTCTGGCTCTGCACCAAATAAATCCAAGTAAAAAAAATAAAAGTCTTTCATTATGGTAAATTCCTTTTTACACGAGTCCAGCATGTAAATTGTATATTGTCAGCAAAAATTTTGTTACAAATCCACAACACTTGTGGTGAGGGTGGGTTTACCTCATTGGAATGCGTCCTGTTCTGGTGCTTTGCTCTGTCCGAAGCGTTGGAAAAGGCTTTATTGCAGCCCTCATGTTCACAGACGTACGGCTTTTCTCCAGTGTGAGATCTCAGGTGTGTCTTTAAGTTCTCCAGTCGGGAATAGGCTTTGGCGCAACCCTCAAACTAAAATAAAAACACAATGGGAGCGATTCATCAACCACAGTGGTGGTTTTTGCCTCCTCATCTGCTTTCCATTTCTTTTCCCTTTTAAGGAGCCTGTGTTTTACAAACTAACATTCACTTTGTTGAGAGAGCTTTTCCTTCCTGGGCAGAGCAAAATTGTCAAAAGAGGTTTGTGATTTAGGGCTCCTCAAATTTTGGGTGCCCAACTCGTGATAGATACCTGACAAGAATCTGATTTTCAGGCAGGGCTGAGCTCCTGTTCTCTGAATATTAGGCTCCCCTTTAAGATGTTTCAGGTCATGCATCCAAAAATGGAGGCCCCCCACTAATCACTAGCTGCTTTTGAAAATCTTGACCAAGGTGTCTCCATTTCACTAGCTCCAAAGCTTGTGAGACAAGCCAGTTTTCTAAAGGAAAAGAGTTAAAATAGCAAACTTTGAAGTTTCCCTAATTACAGTATGGTTCCACTTTCCTGAGGGCTCTGAGGTCAGCCTGCCTGACATTACCATCTTAAAAACCAAGATCCTCAATCTTAATGGATTCTTGGATGGCACCACAGGCCAGGGGCCTGGAAAGAAAGCAACTTCCCAGAGAAAGAGCCACTCCAGAGACATCACCAGATTTTCAATGATGTAAGTCCCACCACCATCCAGTGCTGGCTGACTCTCCTTGTTTGTACTATGGAAGGATCTGAATTTCAAAAATGTCCACAGCTCCCATTTCAATCTCTGGGGCCCACAGGGGGCTCATTTTAATCAGTTTGCCTAACTGGAATTAGGAGGATCACTTCAGGCTGCCATTTATGAAAGTCTTGGCAATCAAAAGAGGCCTGTTCTGGAGAACCAAAAGTTAATTCATTGACTAGTTCAGTACCATTCAGGAGAAACAGGAACTTTTGTTGGAACCTTTTTGCCTCTCTCGCCAGTCTAGAACACTGATCAAAATGAGCATGAAGAGCCATGAATCGTGGTGTTAATCTCTTATAGAAAAGAACTATAGTAATGGCTCCAGACACTGTTGTCCGCCACAGTGTTTGCAACCATTCCTATACTATAGGAATGCTATAGTCCAATTTAATGATGGATGCAATTGTCAAGGTTAAGATGTATAACTGTTTAGATAAAACGAAGGACCACATTTGCACAGGTAATTCTGTTCTAATTAGGGTCTCACATTGTGCCCATTACCATAGTCTCTGAGTGCCTACCCTTCCTCTAGTACATTTCTGAGTGGTAAGCTTCCTCTAGTACATTTGTTTCATTCAGCACGTCATAACCATGAGTTAACAGAATATAATTACTTTTGTTCTCTCACCCTATGCATGTGACATCATATGTCATTTACAGGTGTTGAAAAATATCACTCAACTTACTGGAAATCACTGGTAAGTGAGCATCACTGAGGTGTTCTAGCAATACTGGCTATTGTCACAGTAATGCAGCTAATTAAGAGTGTTCCCACTGTGGCCCAATTTTCAAATAATGGCATCTGAACAGGACAGCCAAATCCTTGGGTGCTCAAACCAGATGTTCCCACAGCTAAGCGCTGGTCTGCGAATGTGGATATCTTATACAGAAATTGGCTTCAAGGGAGCTACGCCGATTCACTCCACCAAGGAACTGGCCCAGCCTAGTCTTAATTTATGGGTGTAAATCACCAGATTACTTAATCTTCAGTGGGGGGGAAATAGATTCCTAGGTGGAAAGCTGAACATGCAATACCACACCCTGTGAGATAGGAAAGGATTATCCTTATTTAACAGATAGGGAACTGGAGCCCAGAGATGCTAAGGGCCACATTTTTGAAGGTATTTAAGTACCTAACTCCCACCGATTTCAAAGGGAGCTAGGTGCCTAAATACATTTAAAAATCTGTCCCTAAGTGATTTGCCCAAGGTCATACAGGAAGTCTGTAGCAGAGCAGGGAGTTGAATCCAGGGCTCCCCAAATTCTGGGCTAGCACCATAACCACTGGACCAACCTTCCTCTCCATTAACTTTAACGTCCCCAGGGGACAGCCTGCAAGGACTTAAAAAAGCCCATTAGCGCTGAAAAATTGGATCTGAACTTGCCCAGAATGAGGGGGAGGGTTCATTCATAGAGCTTTGGTGTGACTCTCTAGTCTGTGTCCAGATATACATTCATGTGGACACGAGTCCCCCATACTGGCTCACCGTGCACTTGTGTGGCTTTTCTCCAGTGTGTCTTCGCATGTGCACCACCAACATGTACTGAGCCTTGAATGGCTTCTGCTCCCGAGTGCAGTCTTGCCAGCGGCAGACAAACTCCTTCTTCTCCCCGTGGATGTGATCGTTATTGATGTGCTAGCGTAAGAGAAAGAAAACCAGATCATGATTAGAACAGCTAAAGCCATCGCCGCATGTGTCACTCTGAAGTGCACCAACAAAACAACAGTTCCTCTCAACAGCAGTTGTGGTCTGATGTTACCATGACATAAATAATGCTATGGAGCCATATGGGGCTCTTGTGCTGTGTCTATATTGTGGTTGGATGACAGGGCACAGAATATGATCCATTAGACACAAGGGTAGGATGGTAATGCTGGTGTGTGATGGCTGCTGGCATGCAGAGACATACTGACCAATGTCTCACTGTTTCCTTGTACTCCTGTCTGAGTCCATCTGTTGTCTCTTGTCTTATACTTAGCTTGTAAACTCTTTGGAGAAGGGGCCATCTTTTCGTTCAGTGTTTGTACAGCACCACGATAAAACAAATAAACAACAATACTACTACTTCCTCAAGCACATACCTAGCTTTTTACCCGTTCAAAGTGCTACTGCCGCAATGGACCAGGCCCTCAGCTTGTGTCAACTGGGGATATGACCTATGCTCTGCAAAAGCAATGTGCACCCCTATTCTGGCCAGCTGCAGAACGAACTGCACACTGAGGGTGGAGGAGGACTGGGAGTGTAAATGTACAACAACATGTGGACCACGCTCCATGATCCCTGAGCTCCCACCCAGAATGCTTCTCAGTGGGGGGCCCGAACGTGACCCATTGACAGAGGAAGCAAAACATTCCTCTAAATTTTCATCCCACATCAACCTCAGCCTGGACCAGTCCACACAAGAGATCCACTTCCTGGACACTACAGTGTTAATAAGCGATGGTCACATAAACACCACCCTATATCGGAAACCTACTGACCGCTATACTTACCTACATGCCTCCAGCTTTCATCCAGAGCACATCAAACGATCCATTGTCTACAGCCAAACTCTAAGATACAACCGCATTTGCTCCAATCCCTCAGACAGAGACAAACACCTACAAGATCTCTATCAAGCATTCTTAAAACTACAATACCCACCTGCTGAAGTGAAGAAACAGATTGACAGAGCCAGAAGAGTACCCAGAAGTCACCTACTACAGGACAGGCCCAACAAAGAAAGTAACAGAACGCCACTAGCTGTCACCTTCAGCTCCCAACTAAAACCTCTCCAGCGCATCACCTAGGATCTACAACCTATCCTGAAGGACGATCCCTCACTCTCACAGATCTTGGGAGACAGGCCAATCCCCCCAGCCTGAAGCAAATACTCACCAGCAACCACACACCACACAACAAAAACACTAACCCAGGAACCTATCCTTGCAACAAAGCCCGTTGCCAACTCTGTCCACATATCTATTCAAGGGACACCATCATAGGACCTAATCACATCAGCCACACCATCAGGGGCTAGTTCACCTGCACATCTATCAATGTGATATATGCCATCATGTGCCAGCAATGCCCCTCTGCATGTACATTGGCCAACCGGACAGTCTCTACGCAAAAGAATACATGGACACAAATCAGATGTCAAGAATTATAACATTCAAAAACCAGTCGGAGAACACTTCAACCTCCCTGGACACTCAATTACAGACCTAAAAGTCGCAATTCTTCAACAAAAAAACTTAAAAAACAGACTCCAACGAGAAACTGCAGAACTGGAATTAATTTGCAAACTGGACACCATTAAATTAGGCTTGAATAAAGACTGGGAATGGATGGGTCATTACACAAACTAAAAACTATTTCCCCATGCTAATTTCCCCCCTACTGTTACTCACACCTTCTTGTCAACTGTTTGAAATGGGCCACCCTGATTATCACCACAAAAGTTTTTTTTTCTCCTGCTGATAATAGCCCACCTTCATTGATTAGTCTTGTTAGAGTTGGTATGGCAACCCCCATTTTTTCATGTTCTCTGTTTATCTATCTATCTATCTATATATCTTCCTACTGTATTTTCCACTGCATGCATCTGATGAAGTGGGTTTTAGCCCACGAAAGCTTATGCCCAAATAAATTTGTTAGTCTCTAAGGTGCCACAAGTACTCCTGTTCTTTTCTCTAATCAGATGTTAGTCCAACAAAAGAGAAAGGATTCCTAAGCAATCCCCGTTGCATACATTCCTATTTCTACTCAACTTAGATATGAAAAATGTCAGGGCAGCTGCGCAGTAGGGATGGGTAGCGCCATTATATACTTAGTTTGTAATGCCTTGAGTGCGGGGCCTGGACTAGATGACCTATTGAGGTACCTTCGAGTCCTACATTTCTGTGTTTCTAATAGCAGAGTCACTGGCCAGCACAGAGTAGGACAGTTCAGGACAGACTTGGAAGAAAGGGATATGAACTGCTAGGAACGCTTTACTCCTCCTTAGAAGATAACAAGCATGCAACTTATAGCAGATTTCAGCACAGGCGCCTATGGGCCTGGCCATGGCTCCCAACCAACAAGCACCCCACTAGGCCTGTGATGAATCAGTTAGTGTGGAAGATGAGCCCTTTTTATTATTATTTATGTTACTGTAATAAGCAAAGAACTCAACCAGGAGGCCTCACTGTGCTAGGTGCTGTACAAACACAGAGGAAGACACAGGAACAGTTTGCTGAGAGCTAGGTAATAATCCTGACATGCTGTTCATTGGGGACTTGATGGAGGAGGGAGAGCAATGGCGCCTTATGCCATTTTACCCATGTGGCACAAGGCCGGAATAAGTTCTTGCACTTTGATTTACATTTGTTGCCAGCATAGGCCAGTCAGATGCCTCATAGCCGCAATGGAAACAGCAACTAGCACACCTGTGATTGCTGCTGGCTGGCTTGCCGTGTACCTGATCTTACACTAAGCTCACCTGCCTATAATTCAACTAAATTAGAACTGATGAGACATATCAGATGGAAGGCACGTGAGCTGACACCACATGACCTATAGAGTTGAACACATGACAATTGCTAAAATGGAAAAAAAAAAAAACCCATGATGGCTTTGTTCCAATTCGCTGAACTGCGGGTAGTTTAGCAAATTATATTCTTTAATATACATGCTGTGATATATACAAAACCATGACATTATGTTACCCTTTAAGAAACGCTGCATGTGTACAGATTTGTCCATTTCCAGGCAACTGCTCCTTCCTCACCCTGTTCTCAACAGTAGGAATGTCATGCTTTTTAAAAGGGATTTTACTACCATCAGAGCAAAGCCATGCACAGAGACCATGGCTTCTTCAGTTGGTGTAGGCCAGGGTAGTGCCACTGTAATCAGCTGAGGATCTGACCCCCCCGCCCCCATATCCTGAATCTCAGACTAACAGCAAACAAGAGACATTTAAAAAGAAATCCCAAATCGAATTAAAGTCTATGAAAGAGCAGAACATAAAAGCACTGCTTAGTGTTGGACCCGAGCACCCTCTGGTTTTTGGAAGCAGTTGGTTCTTGTCTCTGGAATGGTCCAAACCAACATTCCAGCTCCAAATCCCTCTCCAAATTATGCAGCTGTGATCTCTTTTTATAGTGCTGGTAAAGGGCAAAAAAAAAAATACAATTCAGTGCCAGAACGGATGCCGGCTCTAAAACATCCACCTGCTGTCAAAAGCTTAACTGCTGGCAGGATATGACAACATCTGTAAAGTATGTGCTAAGGAGAACTCCATAGCCCCAATTACTGCGAATTACTCAGTTCCATAAAAGCCTTCACCCCTGTGCTGAAAACTCGGCAGCAAAGTGGAGCCTTGCTCTTACCTGGTGCAAGTCTAGATTCATATTTTACAGGGATAGGGAAGATCAATCTCTGAAGACAATAAAACAAATCAGAGAACAGTTCTGCAGCTGTATTGTTACATGTATAGACCAAGAGCCTTATTTCTCTCTGAACGGAATCTAGCTGCCAAAACCATGGCCCCTCCCCTCTCCCCCACTCCTATGACTTCAATAAAATACATCAACAGGAAGTCCTAAAATAAAACACTTGGGGTTTTGTTTTTTAGATTCAGCGTTTTTTCAGCCATCCCCCATCCCTCCCAAGGTCAGGCATGCAGATCCTGCCTTCGCTTGCCACTGAGATCAGTGGATTTGATGGTCTGTGAGACGTAGCAGCATGGGGAAACAAATGCTCATTAAAACAGAGTAACTTGCCCGCTCAGTCACAGCAAGGTATGGCTGCCTGGGCAGAAAGAGAATTTAGCAACCTTGAGAATAAACTCAGGGTTTTGTTCATGCCAATCACAGAGCACGTTAAACTATGGACTAAAAGTGCAATAGGCTAAAACGCTGCAGCTTGCTCACATTGAAAAACTAGCATGCTGTACGTGGTATAATACAGAATAGAGGGTGACTAGCCCTCTGAAGATGTATAAGGGCCTTAACACCACCATTGTTCCAAAATCTCAGTCTTTGTGGCCCTGAGACACCCTGGAGATCGGCGTGGTAGAAATGGCAATGGACAGATCATGCTCAAGGGCATACTGTATAGTGGGAGGAATGGGGTGAGGATGAGCCGAAATAACAGGAGGCTGCAGCATTCAGAATTGGCTTAGGTTTCCTCTAGGGTTTGAAGCTGAAATTTAAGATTAATCAGGTCTAAGATTCTGATTTTGTGGCGCTAAACTCTTGCTAATTGTTTTCCTAGAACTTCAGCCCCGGTGGCAGAAGGATTGTGAGATCAGTTCTTCCAGTGAGATCTCTGGAGACACTAGGCCACCTGCAGACCAGCCACTAGGCTCCAGTTGGTCTGAAAATCTGACCTGGAATTAAAACTATGGAGGGGCAGGATTAGGGGATTTTAGTCAGCTTGCCCTTCCTGCCCAACTTAGCTTTGAAGTGTTAGTTTCGGCTTCTCTCTGCTGATGAGTGAAACATTCAAAGCAGGGAGCAATGGAGTTGCCGCAAAATTGTGTGTACTCTGGCGCCACCCCACACAGATGCTGCTCAGACAAGCACGTTGGCTCACTGTGTGCTAACTAGCCCTTACGGGCCCAGGTACTTCCATCTGTGCATGCAAACATGTATTTCCATGCACAGTGGGAAGCCATCCTTTGGGAAGTTGGCTCAATACCTCTACATGTGAATTTCATTTGTGTGTGTATTTTGGGCAACAAATCCACAGCTCCTTGAACTGTTGGCAATAATTACATTAAAGTAGTGTCAGTTTCTAAAACCTTCTAAAATTAGGAAATTATTGTATATTTTTTTCAATATTTTCTTTTTGGTTTATTTAGAAATAAATGATGCTGAACTGCAGGGATCTGTCTTGCTCTGGGATGAGCTACAGGGCTTTCCCTACAACTAGGAGGAAAAAATACTGCTTGACAAATGTGGAAACACACTCCCATACAACCATGAGTTGGGAGGAATAGCTCAGTGGTTTGAGCATTGGCCTGCTAAACCCAGGGTCGTGAGTTCAATCCTTGAGGGAGTAAAAATCTGTCTGCGGATTGATCCCCCTTTAAGCAGGGGGTTGGACTAGATGACTTCCTAAGGTCCCTGCTATTCTATGATTATGGATTACTGAACAGTGATGGGATGCAGGATTGTGAGATTTATTACAACAATAAAGGGACATACCTGTGCCCACTTCTCAAATGCATCTGACTCATTCTACACCCAAAATTATTTCCAACCCAAACATATTCAGCACTAACTACACTGAATGACTGACCTCAAGTGCCTGTTAAAGCCAGCTGGATTTTGTCTTTGATTTATGATTTGGCATTTGCTCTCCTTAGCTTAAATTGTAAGCTCTCTGGGGCTCGGATTGTATTTTCATGATGTGTGTGTAAGAGTGCCTAGTGCAATCTGGCCCACATCACTGAGTGGTGGCCTCCGAGCACTCTCCCTGAATAAACAGGATAAACTAAGAAACAATAAATTAATAAATAGTAGTAATGAGAGAGGTTGTGAAAATCTCTCTTTTCAAGAAACAGATCGGTTATCATTTCGAACGTCTTACCCCCTCTAGTCTTGTGCTGTGTGTCCTTCACCCCGAGTCATTCAATCACATTGTAAAAGCTAGTTGCATGTGGCTGGCCCTTGGGAGATTGACAGCCAGTCCAGAAAAAGGCCGATAGAACAGGAAAAGCAGAGCTGCATGAGGCTTTTGAATGAAATTTGCTCAGCGTAGGATTTTGTTACATACTCAGAACTCAGGCCACTGATGATGAGGCTGGTGAATTTTCAGTGAACCTGAGCTGGCTTTAGAATGAGCCAGGTTCAAGTTACAGATTGAAATGGAGATTGTGGCTAAAGCGTCAGTGGGAGGGTTAATTGCAAAACTGGCTTGATTTTGCTGATAGTCACTTCTTGTTTTGGGGATTTTTCAGCGTCAGAGAGAAACTGAGGGGTGTGAATCAAAACACAAAATAGGTTCCCCGTAATGCAGAAATTAGTTATTTTTGTAGAGCAGATAACTGACTCACTTTGCAGAGCCTTCAAAGAATGGCTCTCGGATTGGTAACACCACCATCATCCATGGTTTTGGTTTTTGTTTTTAAATGAGACAACTCTACATTTTAGGCCACAAATCCGGTGGCTCCTTGCACAGAAGCTGACTTTTGGTTTGGGTGTTCCACTCCCCCTCTGCCCTGAGGCCCTGCTCCCGCTCTGGCCGCTTCCCCTGAGCCCCCCCCCACCCACCCGCCACTCGCTCCTCTTGGCCCCCTCCCCCTGAGGCCCCCCCCATTGGTCCTTCCTCTTTGCCCTCCCTCCTCTGAGCAGGGACGGCTCCAGGCACCAGCCCACCAAGCATGTGCTTGGGGTGGCACCTGGAGGGGGGTGGCGCGCCGCAGCGCTCCGGCCCGAGAGCGGGGCCGCGACTGGGCTCGCCGCCCTCCCCCCGGCGCTCTGGCCGCCGGGGAGAGCGGAGCCCCGGCCGGGCTTGGCGCCCTCCTCCCGGTGCTCTGGCTGCCGGGGAGAGCCTGGCTGGGCTCTCTGCCCTCCTCCCGGTGCTCCGGCTGCCAGCGGAGCCGCGGCGGGCTCACCGCCCTACCCCCGGCGCTCTGGCCGGTCGGGGAGAGCGGGCCCGCGGCCGGGCTCGGCGCCCTCCCCTGCCGCACTGTGAGGGGGGGGAGGGGGCGGCGGGAGGCTTTTTTGCCTGGGGCGGCAAAAAAGCCAAAGCCGGCCCTGCCTCTGAGCGCCTCCTGCCAGTCACTTGCTGATTGGCAGTCAGCTCCAAGGGTGCTGAACAGCTGATTGGCAGCCAGCCCAGGGGCCAGAACCACAGTGTTTGGGCTATGCAGGTGCTTTGTGTCCAACTGCCCATTATAGGGAAGGAGATTCATCCCCCCAGCAGCCATATAAGATCCCCTTCACACAGCCCTTTTATTGGGCTTTGCAAGGGGAACCAGAATTACACCCTCAGCAGTTGAAACATAAGACTATCAAATGATCTAAGCTAAACTCTTCAAGGAATTGTGAGCTGATCTTGCAGTGTTTGCACACTGTACCTCTAATTTGCACCGTTAGTGGCTCCCAGAGTGAGCTCCTGCTGTACAGCATCTTGTGATGAAAAGTGACGACAAATGCACAGAAATCCAAATTTATTGCCGGGGTTTCTTTCCAACATTACTCACATGGACGAGCTGCTCCTGAGTGTCATATTCCTTTATGCACCCTTCCCAGTGACAATTTGTCTCATAAATAACGTCAGGCTCCTGTTTACATTCATCCTTATCCAGATCTTCTTTCAGGTCTGTCAGATGCTCCTGTAACACACAGTATATTATATAAAGTGAGTTTGTTTCATCTGAATTCCTCAGTCTCTCATAGATTACAGGGCAGGTATTAATTGATCATAAAGGAAAGGACAGCTCATTATAACAATGCAACATTCTTGATTATCATGAAATACTGAGTTAAAACGGGTCTTGCAGTTATGGATCTGCCGGAGGAAATCATCGCTAGTGACAGGCCAGTCTTAAAATGTTTGGGGGTCTGATTTAGATAAACACCCACATCTTTGGATTCCCACCAGCTAGATCAGATATAGCATGAGGAAAGACTCCAGAGTCCATCATATTTATACACCCACAATTACTCTAGGGTAATACTATTATCCATATTTTACAGAGAGGATACTCGGGCATAGAGAGACTAAGAGATTCACCACAGTAAGTCTCAAGGAAGAGCAAGGAATTGAACTAAGACCATCTGAGTCCCAGGTGAGCACCCTAAGCACTAGACCATCCTTCCTCTCTTGTGAATAGTTTGTTTCTTTTGCTACCTGGCTTTATCTGGATGGAATAAGAAAATGGAAGGGGAAAATAGCCACTGAATCTTTTTAAACTATTTAAACAGTTTGGTTGAGTCTTCTTTTATCCACACACATCTGTCCTTCCTCTACAATGATAGGTAATAATAATACTTAGCATTTATACAATGGTTTACATCCTTAGAGCACTTTACAGGCACGAACTAATTAATCCTCAAAACACTCCTGCGAGGTAGGCAAATATTCATATACCCATTTTATCAAAGGAGAAACTGAGGCAGAGAGTTTAAGTAACTTGACCAGACCATACATTGAGTCAATGTCAGAGTAGAACTCAGGAACTTCTGGCTTCTGCTCCATGCTTAGTCCACTAGCATGATACAGCCAACTGAGCCTCCGGTTGGAAACCTTCCTGACTTCTTGTCAAGTTGCTTAAACCGTTCTGTGCCTCAGTTTCCCCATCTGAAAATGAGGGAAATAATATTTTCCTATCTTTCTGCAGTATTACATGGATTGAATAGTTAAAGTTTGCAAAGTGATTTGAACATCTACAGCACTATGTAAATGCAAATTATTATAATTAAGATGTAATGATGATTTAGCGCACAGGCCTTGTAGCAGCCATGTGTATCGCCGTCATTTCCAGCACGACACAGAGTGGTGGTACACAGTCTGTTTTCATTGGAACGTGACAATCAGAAGCAACTATTTACCAGGGAACATAATGCTACGCAGAGGTTCTCAAACTAAATTGCACCACATCCTAATTCTGACAACAAAAAGGGCTATATGACCCCAGGAGGGGGGCCGAAGCTTCAGCCTGCCTGAGCTCTGCCGCCCTGGGTGGGGAGGCTGAGGCCGAAGCCCAAGCCCCAACGCGTAGGGCTGAAGCCCTTGGGCTTTAGCTTCGGCCCTGCACGGTGGGTCTTGGACTTCGGCTTCGGCCTTGGGCTCCAACAAGTCTAAGCCAGCCCTGGCAACCCCATTAAAATGGGGTCTTGACCCACACTTTGTGAACCACTGTGCTACAGGAAACTACAGTACCAGGAGTTACCTCTCATTGCCTTCGGTGGAGCAGGCTGTATGGGCATGGGGCATGTGTGTATATATGCTAAGACAGGCAGACAGGCAGGCCATGCTTTCACTTGGTCTTATCTTTGCAGCACTTAACATCAGCAAACCATGTTCACCGGGACAAAGAGTGCAACAGAAACTTGCCACAAAGATCCACATCCTTTGGAATTTCATAAATTCACAGAATCAAAGGCCAGAAGGGACCATCATGATCATCTAGTCTGACCTCCTGTATAACCCAGGCCACAGAATGTTCCCAAAATAATTCTTAGAGCATTCAACCAGAGCGAGTTAAGTGTGAGCCTCAAACCCCCCAAGCTACAGGTGCTTTTTATCCCAAAGGAGAGTTTTTGTATGTGGTTTAAATCAAGCATGGATCTGACCCAGGGATCGGCAACCTTTGGCACGCGGCTCGCCAGGGTAAGCCCCCTGGTGGGCCGGGCCGGTTTGTTTACCTGCTGCGTCCGCAGGTTCGGCCGATCACGGCTCCCAGTGGCCGCGGTTCGCCGCTCCAGGCCAATGGGGGCGGCGGGAAGCGGCGCGGGCCGAGGGATGTGCTGGCCGCCGCTTCCTGCCGCCCCCATTGGCCTGGAGCGGTGAACCGCGGCCACTGGGAACCGCGATCTGCCGAACCTGCGGACGCGGCAGGTAAACAAACCGGCCTGGTCGCCAGGGTGCTTACCCTTGTGAGCCGCGTGCCAAAGGTTGCCAATCCCTGACCTGACCCAACCCCCTAAAACCGAACCCACCAGTCCTTAGGCTGCGTGGCTGGGGCCCATCTCTAGCTGAAATGAGCCTGATGCACAGATCTCAGCCCTGCAGAAAGTTGTCACAGACAAGAAGAAACAGAAGGGTTGAATGTAACTGGTTCAGACTGAAACCAAAGCCAGCGGCTTCTAATTACTTCTGGTCAGGTAAAAAAAAAAGTCATTTTCACACTTCTCTGCACTTTCTATCATAGAAAGAGTGAAGAGCCGCGAAACTAATTGGAGGGGACAAAGAAGCAAATCTACAGTCAGACCCTGTTTGAATAGGTAGGAACAAACATTCAACAATGTAAGTAGGGAAGGGAAAGCTGATGGGCATCAAAAAGCTTAATCCTGCAGCTCCCCACACATGCGCCGGCGTTCAGGGAGAGTCAAACCGGCAACAGAATGGCAGGACTGGGCCCTTTGCATTATAGAGTTAAATCAAAGGGAGAGGCCAAATGCTGAAGTTTTTGCTGCAAAGAATGACGGGGCTTTGGCCTAACAATTTAGTAAGGATGTTGGGAATTTGCCCTAGCTGTTTAGCAAAGGACAAGCTTCCCATCAGGATACATTGGAATATAACAGCCTTATAATGTAGCGGGCTCTTTGGTACTAGAGTTTCATAACAGGGTAAAATTTAAAAGGCATGTCAAGTAGGGCATTGGCCTATGCACAGGGATGGATTTTACTCAATAATGAATTAGATTGCTATGATCCCACCTCAACAGATTTACATGGGGAAGGAGATTACCACAGGTGGCAGTGTGCCTTTTTACTGCCCGGCCTTACATACTTAGAAGTGTTTAGTACTGAGATTTGGAAATAAACAAACAATCTATTTTACTATTTTCGTTCTCATGTTTAGTGTAAAGTGAAGCCTGTTAGTAAGGGCAACTGCTGGCTTTTGGGGTTTTGGGCATTATAATAAGTGTTTGCCGGATACAGATTATAATATGTAGTTTAACTCAACACCAGTGCTAAAACCCAGCTAAAGCAGCATTCAAACCAGCAAATGTGGCAACAAAGAGATGTCTTCCGCAGACTGCTGCCATATGCAGACATGAACTGGGACGGGGGCATGGATCGGTGATCATGTCGTGCTCCCCATCAGTACTTGGCCTGGGCCAGGGAAGCTAACAATCCACCCAGCAGACCAAAGTCCTGGTCACGTGCCACCTGAGGCAGGTTGTGCAGATGCTAAGATGACGAATGGGGAGTTCCTAATGGTTAAAAGAAGGGTATTACTCAGATGAGGTCGGTAATTACAGACAGCTCTAGCTCCTACTGTTGCAAGATTAAATGGAGGGCAAATTGAATAGTTGTCCCATTTAGATCTTAAAGAACAGCCTGGAATATTCATGAAAGCTGGGATTTTTAACTGGACCTAAGGGAGTTAGGTGCCCATATCCCACTGAATTTCAGTGAGAGCTGGGTGCCTAATTCCCTCATGCTCATTTGGAAATCCCAGCCTGAAAGAAGATCAGTCCAATATGATGGAACAAGGCCTGGAAGATTGTTATAATTATTAGAATTACAGTAGCAACTAGGGGCACCAACTCAGATCAGGGCCCCTGTGTTAGACGCTGTACAAATATAGAAACTATCCTTGCCTTGGAGAGTTTACTATCTAAGTAGACAAGACAGACTAAGGACTTGTCTACATGGGGAAATTTACCAGCATAATTATACTACTACGGTTATTCCAGAATGAGTACTTATGTGTGGAGTTATAATGCTATAACTACAGTGGTAAAATTATAATTGTAACTTTCCCCATGTAGGCAAGCCCTAAAGGTGGGAGGGGAGCAGAGAGGTGAAGTGACTTGATCAAGGTCACCCAGCAGCTCAGTGGCAGAGTTGGGGACAGAACTCAGGTCTTCTGATTCCCACTCTAGTGCCCTATTCACTGAACAATACTAAGGAAAAAGCATGATTTTACTGGAGACCAATGCATACTCATTTGAAAAGGGATGATATGCTGCAACCGTACACTGTTATATTAACATCAAGCTTCTTGTCCTCATTGTTAAAGCTCCTCATGTCTCTGCCACTTCTCACTTATTGACCAGTATCACATTGCCGCCATCCCCTGTGCTCCACCACCAAGTCCATCTTTGAACCCTTCTTTATCCACTGTTCCCAAGCTGCTATAGCAGTTTCTTCCCCCTTATCCCTTCAGCATGAAACACCCTGCCTGAAGGGACCATCAGGCCACCACCCTCTCCTCTTTCAAACCTTTTCTCAAGACCCACTGGAGTGTTGTGATGATTAACTAGTTAATGCTTGTACAGAGCTTGGAAGGTGAGAAGTGCTACATAAAAGATCAAGTATTATTATTAAAGCAGCTGTCATGATATCACATGCCAGGTGTGACTTTTATGTACATTTTTTACAACTCATGCATGGAGAGATTTGTTCTAATTAGCCCTTGATTGTTCTTTGGAAAAGGCTGCTCTGATAACAGAAAATTGCTGCAAGTTACAGAACAATTTCTGAGAGGGAGGTAGAATCTTTATCAGAGGCCTGTACAAAATCAGAGATGGAAAAGTCTTAGGACTTTCAGAGGTGCTGAATACCTAAAGTTCCCATTAACTTCAGCTGGAGTTGTGGGTAGAGCTAGTCAGGAATTTTCTGTCTAAATGTCCCCTGTACCCCCGCTTCCCCCCAAGTCCCTGTCGGAAATGCAGTTTCTGACAAATGCAGTTTTCTATCAGGAAAACGGAAATGAAATATTTCGGTTCAGGTTGGGTCGACTCAAATCAAAATATTTCAGTTTGTCCAACTGAATCTAAACATTTCATTTTGGGTCAGTCAGACATTAATCTGTGACTGACTGAACTGCCATGGCATCTCATGCCCCCATTCTCATCTATGAGCTGGGCTCCTTGACTGGACTACATCTCCCACACTGCACTGCTGCTTTCCTTGTGGTTGAACCACTTAGGACATTATGGGAGCGCTATGCTTGCCGTGCATGATGGGAGATATCCAGCTGGGGAGTCTGGCCCATGGTGGGGATGATGGGGCACGAGGCACCCACGCCACAACTCCAGTGAGGCACCAGAGCAGCTCAGGTAGATGCTGGCCAATGTTGAATTGAAACAAAATGCAACATTTCCAAATCAACATATAGTGATAGACTCGAGCTCAATCTATTTAGCTTAACAAAGAGAAGATTAAGGGGTGACTTGCTTATAGTCTGTGTGTATCTAGATGGGGAACAAATATTTAATAGAGGGCTCTTCAGTCTAGTGGAGAAAGGTAAAACATGATCCAATGGTTGGAAGTTGAAGATAGACAAATTCTCACTGGAAATAAGACATATTTTTAATGGTGAGAGTAATTAACAACTGAAACAACCATGGGTTGTGGTGGCGTCATTGAATTTTTAAATCAAGACTGGATATTTTCCTGAAAGATCTGCTCTATGAATTATTTGGAGGAAGTTCTATGGTCTGGGTTATAAAGCAGAACAGACTAGATGATCACAGTGATCCCTTCTGGCCTTGGAATCGATGAGCTTTTCATTCTGCCAAAAAAAAATGCAATTTTTGATTTTGATTGGGTTAACAACAAATGTCGAAATATCAGCTTTGCCTTCAGGATGGAAATTCCAGTCTTCGATGAGCTCTAGTTGTGAGTGCTCAGACCTGCTGAAAAACAGGTCCCTTTTCTACTGAGTCATCTAAGTCTATTCCTTCTGCCAAGGCAAGATTGCCCCCTACAGGGTATTTCCAATACTTTGTCCAATCAATTTTTTAAATGCTTCAAGCCATGGAGCCTACACTTCTTTTGAGAGCCTGAGCCACAGATCTCCTCATTAGGAACGGTTTCCAAATACCCAGCCTACATTTTTTTTTTGTTAATTTCATCTAATTACTGCTAATTAAATCTCCTTGTATCACTCTACATAATTCCTCGCTTTTTTGGGTACTTACTTCATTCATAAGACACTGTGAGTCAGATAATAAGAAAAATAAACGTACACAATTGCATTGGTATTCCCCCTGATTCTGTAAATGTGATCACTGGTATTGGGCATGCAGCTCTCAAAATCTGTATGTAATTAAAGGATGGTGCCAGTAAATGTGCAGTAGTCTCTCCCAGGGCTCATCCGATACATATGCTTGGGAAGGCAGGAAATTTCTTTCAGATCTCTTTTTCGTTTACTACAAGAAATAAATATGCGGCCTTATTAGCCTGGGGGGCGGCCAGATTGGTTTTTTAGGTCGTGCGCTTTCTGCTGTTTTGTGTTGTTGCACTCCTAAACTCAAAGCTCAAGAGAGATGCCTCTTTGCCCTAATCGTGCTGACTACAGCATGTTTATCTTTCCCTGATATGCTATCTTCATCAATTTTACCAGCCCCCAGATGATTGCACAAGTTGCTGTCCCCATGCATCATGCTGAAACCTGCTTCTGAACCAGTGCAGAAAGAGGAATTTGTCATCAACTCTTCTGTTCGCTTGACAATAACACAGCGTAATATTTCATGAAAATGAAGTGCCCAGAGCACTCCTGATAGTTTACAGGTGTGATAAAGGACAGTCAGATGGATATTGTCAGCCATTAAACAGTTTACAATAGCAGAGCTCTGAAAAGAAAACAAAGGTCTGTGGGCCCTTCTCAGTGTCAAATGTTGTGACAGTGATGTAAAGAATGATGCTATGAGCAATTCCATACTCAGGAGAGAAGAAGCCCTTTCTGAGAGCTTTCTACCTACATGCAAGACTTCCTTGTAATCTATGTTTGCTTTGAGGCATCAATATTGCTTGCTTTGCACTGTAGAAGTCAAGCATAATTTTTATAAGTTACCAGGACTGAAATAGTCCATCCTTCTCTCTTTCTTTCTGGGCAATTGCACCAGGAATCCAACTCCCACAAACCCATATAATGCTTCCCTCAATCAATCACAGAAACCCTGCTCCTGTACCTTGTTGGGTCTCTTTATTTGAGATCAGCTCAGTTGCCTTGCAAACTTTGATGCCTCATTACAAATTGCAGAGAAACATGAAGTGAATATTGTTCCCAAAGACAATGCAGACCCATCAGCTCACTGCATCAGGCTGACAAGACAATATGTGCCAAGAGGGTTACCTGTGTGGCTGGGGAAGCTGGTGGCATACCCTCAACTTCAGTCTTGACTTTGCTGCGCTTGTGAATTACTGGATTGACTGTGCTGCTCACGGCTGACTCACTGCTCTGCTTGTTCTAGGAAAGAAAAATTAGGGGTGATGTGGCATTAGGGTTTGAAGAAAAAATGATGCAATACAGCCTCATAACATCATGACCAGTTTATGGCAAACTGGTACGGAAAAAGAACTGGGCTGGTTATCAGGGCCACCTGCCCAGGACACAGATCTAGTGCTGGATGTCTACACTGGGTGAATTTTACCCATTTGGAGTGTGCACAGAGAGAGGGAGAAAATAAAGGAAAGAGGGAAGGCCTGAAAAAAGCAGTTGTGCATATTTACTGATGCCATTCCCCTCTCAGCCACTGCTTCAGTTTCAGAACTATCTAGACCCTGTCAAATTTAGCCAATTGTTGATTAACACCCACACTGCCACCCCAAGACAAGCCATGGTTTATTTCTCGAAACAAGATGAAATAACATGGTAAGAAACCAAATAGTTTCTATATTCTGCTTTCATGTGGTGTTTTCTTTATACTGTGTGTGTACATGAGAGGGTGTACACACTTGGCTGTGCGCCAGAAAAAAATAAGAGAGGCTACAAGAGAAAAAGCACAATGTGACACACACACAAACAACAGTCAATGAAATTAGAATACACCTCTACCCCGATATAACGCGGCCCGATATAACACGAATTCGGATATAACGCAGTAAAGCAGTGCTCCTGGGGGGCTGGGCTGCGCGCTCTGGTGGATCAAAGCAAGTTCGATATAACGCGGTTTCACCTATAACGCAGTAAAATTTTTTGGCTCCTGAGGACAGCGTTATATCGGGGTAGAGGTGTATTAAAACTGTAATGACATTGCTGTTAATTACTCAAGATCCGTACAGTATTTATGTAAACGGACACTCCACTTCCACCACCTACATTATTTTGGAACTCAATTTGTTAGGAATGAAATAAAGCAGAAGAAAACAAAACCAGTCAAATAACCCTTCAATAACAAACCAGAGTGTGCAGTCCAGCACCCATGACATACTCTAGAATAATAAACCAATCTGGACAGTCTGCTCCAGAACAATAAAATACAATAACAAATTGAAATGGGTATGTAATGGAGTGAAATAATTCTTTTGGTAGTGACACAATGGTAGTTTAAACTTCCAAGTACTGAGAGTAAGAAGCAAAAATTATTAAAAATATGCCATGTGTACTCACTAATATTCAGTACTCAACGTATACATATGTTTGGTGCCTGTGCATACAATGTGTATGGCTGATTATGAAAATTGGGCCCACAAGTTTATAAAATGGACAATAAAATCAATACAATTTACACCCAGACCAAGAGCCCATTTCATAAATGCCTTCCCAATGTAATTTGAAAAGTGTGTGTGTGTGTGGGGGGGGTGGTAAAAATTCCTCTAGACTGGATTTCTAAAATGAAAACCAGCCCCTTCTTTAGCACAAAAGGGAAACTGGGATCTGATGTGACCACCAGTCCTAAGATGCTTTGCTTTCTGTGTCTTAGCAAACATAGTGAGGGAAAGAATATGGTGGTTTTAAAAACATCTGCATGATTTACAACATTAGCAGAGGAGCAGGTAAAATAAAGGAAAAGCCGATTGGTGAAAAAACTACTTCAATTTGATTCACTGCTGTTAGACTCCAATATAGCAAAACGCTTAAGCATGTGCTTATGTCCCTTTAACTTTAATGGAACCTAAGAACTTAAGTGTTTCGCTAATAGGAATAGACTTATACATACGGCAAAGTGCTTTGCTGAATAAAGGCCCTAGAGGGTCATAATACGTTATTTGCAAATATGCATATGGCTGCTTCACAGTCACAAAAATGCTTTGTAGTTATATCTGATGTTTGCTGTTTGCTATTTGTCACTCTCCTGTTGAAAAGTTTCATCATCCAGTCAGGGAGTAGAAAATATAACAGGGATCTCAAACTCAAATCACCACGAGGGCCACATGAGGACTAGAACATTGGCCCGAGGGCTGCATCACTGAAACCTTTTCATACAATGATACTGAAGTATAGTCAAAAATGAAAAAAAAATGAAGAGTAATATAGTGTGCTATTAAAAGTCAATGTATTAACTTTTTAAAAACTGTAATGCGAAGAGGGGTTTTAATAAAATATAAACACTCAGTAATGCATCTCACTCAAACAACAAAACACGCATTTACTTTTAGAATTACTTCAGTTAAAGCCCTCCCTACCCTCGCCCCCACTCCACCCCTTCCATGAGGCCCCACCCCACCCCGCCTATTCCCACCCCTTCCTCACCCCCATTCCAACCCCTTCCCCAAAGTCCCCGCCCCAACTCCGCCCCTTCCCCGCCCCTATTCCAACCCCTTACCCAAATCCCTACCCCGGCCCTGCCTCTTCTCCGCCTCCTCCTGTGAGCGCGCTGTGTCCCTGCTCCTCCTGCTCCCTCCTGGAAAGTCCTAAGAGCCGTCAAACAGCTGTTTGGCGGTGGGACGCGCTGAGCTGTAGGCGGAGGAGTGGGGACGCGGCATGCTCGGGGGGGAGGGAGGGAGGGAGCATTTGGGGAGCTTGGCTGCCAGTGGAGTCAGCACCTATGGCAGGTCGCAGGAAATAACTCCGCAGGCCGCATGTTTGAGACCCCTGAAACATAACATGCCCAATCACATGAATAACAGAGTCACGATGCACATTATGGGTGAAAGCCTGGCCCTACTGAAGTCAATGGGAGTTTTGCCATCAATGGGGCCAAGTTTCCCCCTAAGTGGTCTACTTGTTGTAACCCATCCATGAGTCTTTGCTCCCCCCTAGACCACATTTATAGAATGATGAGACTGCTTGATACCCTGGATGGGACACCTACCGCTTGCACTGATGAATACTGGATACATGAGCAGAATGGCCTGATAACTTAAACCAAGAAAAATTCTGAATGCATTTAATTTTTGGTCAGATTTTCAGATGTGCTGACCACCCACAACTCTAACTAAAGTCAATGAAAGCTGCAGATGCGCAGAACCTCTGAAAATTAGGCCTTATTTGATCAGCTCTAATGGATACGCTTTTTCAAAAGCAGCTAAATTTCACTGCTTGGCTGTATTAAACACATCACATTACCTGAGCTGGCTCCTACCTGGTTAGAGTCAGAGATGCAGCTGTTGTTATTACTGATCTGAGTGGGAGCTGGGTTGACAGAGATAACTGCCATGTGTTGTCGTGGAGGGAACGTGGGAGATGGCTGGATCAAAGGTGGCGTATGTCCAAATGCTGAGCTCAAGCCTCTCTGCTGACTCAGGATCTGCTGGTAAGTCACCGGGTTGATGGGATGGGGGAAGCTGAATGCTGGACTGCAATAAATATACAAATAGAGGAGGAAAAATTACAAGGAGAAGTTATTTAAAAAAATGAATTAAAACCTTGGCTAGTGATTGGAGTAAGGGTAGAACTTCCTGCTGATTATGGGAAAGAGGATAAAATAGGGAAACTAGATTTTCTTTAATCTTCCATGATATACACTATGGAATATTTTTTACACAGATATTATTGGTCTCATCTGTACTTTGGTATATTTATGGACCCCTTCTATTCACACACAATACTGCTAGAGATTTCTTTTTGTAAGTTGTTTGAAAAGAGTGGATTACAATGGGGGAAAACCCCACAAATCTTGCTTTGCAACAATGCAAGGTTTTTCCAGGTAGACCTCTTTTGCAACTTCCCAAGCTTGTGGCTACGCTACTTTTAATACAGAAGTGAAGTCACCTGGCTCTCAGGCACAAATTGAAGAGGGAACATTTAACAATCAATTTCACATATTTAAAAAATATGAACTGTATCCTGCATTCAACTGAGCTGGACAATGTCTCATGGGACTACTAAAATATGTAACCCTTCTTCTGCAGGTCATTAGTTCAACCCCAGTTTAGATCACTCATAGCCAGAAATCATTCCCATCTAATGGTTATTTGGTTACCAGTGTGGTTTCAGACCAGGATGTAGTAGACACGCCATAAAAATTACCATCAGAACTGCCAACTTTACTGGTAGTGTTCTTCTAATTCCACTGCTGTCAATCTGGCACTTTAGGGGCTGATCCAATGAACATTTATATACATGTAACTTTACTCACAAGCAAAACTACCCACAGGCACAAGTGCTTGCAGGACTGGGCCTTAATTAGCAGTATGTTCATGTTTTTATTTTAAATAATAAACTTGACTAGGCAATTAAGGCTGCTTCTATTCTAAACCAGTTAATGACAACATGACCAAAAAGCAAAGGCCAAAGTCACTACCCTGTTAAAAAGCCCTTGTGGCAAAATAAATGTTAATGGTTAATGACATAATAAGAGCTGATGACAGGTTACTGTAGAGCAACTGTTCTATATAATGGAACCATCAGAAAACTCACTTTATAACATATGACCATCCCTCTGTGGTGAGATGCATTAATTTGCGTCACTGCTTCCACTGATGAAATTTTAAGTGATTAAAAATAAAAAAAGTCAATCTGTACACAATTTATTAGCCGTTAAACTGTTTTCTATGTATGACACACACTTAAAATTCTTAAGATTTAACATATGCCTTGTAAAATACATATTAAATGGTTCTAAATTTATTATTATTATTGTGGTAATGCCTAGAGGCCACTAGTCAAGGATCAGGACCCCATTGTGCTAAGCAACGTACACAGGCTCAAACAGTTTACAGTTTAAGTATAAGACAAGAGACTTGAAGTGGATACAATAGATGGGGAGAACTCATGGGAACAGTGGGATGATAAGTATGATGAATAGTTAAAATCTTGAGGTTTCCTAAAGCTAGTACTTCAAAAATTTTATCTGACAAAGCAACTTTTCAATTAATGTCTAACTTTTTACTAACAATAAGATCAATCATTTTTTAGGAATGCATAGCTTCTATGAACTCTTACATTTCTTTCTAGGTGTCTAGAATGACATTATTAATAGGAAAAAAACCATACCTAGCTTCTCAGTGGTAAAAATAATAATACTATAGTGTGAAACCTGCCTTGAGCAACCACTTGAGGAGCTGACAACATTTGTTCCTTTAAGGGAAGTGTTTTCTAATTAAGGATGGAACAGAATTTTACTCAAGAGCCTAGATTTTTAAAAATCAGTGTTTAAAGTTAGGCTCCTAAATCCACACAGGAATTAACTTTTTAAAATCTTGGCCAATACATTCAGGGATACTTTGAGGTAGTCTTCTAAGATGTGAGATTTCCTAATAAGGCCAGTCAAACCATTCACAGCAAACATTTTAACAGATAAATTTAGCCTTTCTTCTGCTTGCAAAGAGGTATGAACATATTATCATCAATAAAAATCTGGCAACCAATATTCCCTCCCAGTAAAAATATATACACTCTACAGTACCATCATATCCACCATTGCAGAAGAAACAGGCTAAATGTAGATTACCCTTCCACATGCATGAAATCAAAGAGAGGTTTCATTTTAATATACAACGCAGACCCAATGTACATTTTTGGAACAAGATTCCATACAATCCTAGACGGCCAAAGCTTAAAAAGTTCCTTTTCTACAGCTTTAGTTCTGACAATGGATTAATTATATAGGCACAAGATCAAAGAAACAAAAGTCTAAATGGAGCTGCTCGAACTGCTTTACCTTATTGCCCCTGCAGATAAATGGCCGTAGGAGCCACTAGCAGCAGAACTACTTCTGGAGTTATTAATATAAGCCACCAGGGAGTTAGGGGAGGTCCTGATCATTGTCTGAAGATCAATGCTGGCATCAGACAGCGGGGATATGGAGAGGGCTCGCTTTCTGCTTAATCTTGGAGTAACCCTTGGGCTTGAAAATCTTGACACTGTAGGAAAGAAAAAAAAAGTGTGCCTAGTTAGACAAAAGCAGGCACTACTCGTTTCAGTTTTTATAGGAAGAATAAATGAAAGCAGTTAACAGCACAGTACCTTGCCATGTAACATTTATTTTAACGTTGGGAGTGGGATTTGACATGGGAACACATGGAAGAGTTGCGTGTGCGTGCCGCACACACACACACACTCACTCACTCACTCTGTGATTCACATACACTACAGAAAAATTCTTTTTGTTGCCATGACAGTGATTCTTGTGGAAGAGAAGAAGCAGGACTCAGGTGCAATAATTATAATGGCGATTCTTGATTGAGGCAGCTGAACTCAGATGTAGCCTTTGGTTTTGCCTGATTTTCTAGCTCTCAGGACGTCTGATTCCACCACACAGGCTCTTCTTGAGGCACACATTCAGCAAGGAACATAAGCATGTGATTAACTTTAAGCATGTGAATAATCCCATTGAGGTTGATGGGGTAGCTTGCTGAATCAGGGCCAATAAACCCTGAGCATGGATTATCACTTTCTCACTTGCACCACTTCTGCACTGACATAACTTCAGTGGCTTCACCAGTGCAAGGGAGAGAAGTGTCAGGCTACCACTTTCTTAAAAAAATAGGGCCCAATCATGCACATGCTCCGTGTAAGGGGCTTCTGGGGTCTGACTCAAAGTCCATTTAAATCAATGGGAGTCTTTCCATTGACTTGCAAGGACTTTGGGTGAGGCCCTTGTTGCATTAGCAGTGACTGCAGGATCTGCTGTCTAATTTGGGGCAGGGACAGTCTTCTTGCTGTGTGTTTGTACAGCCCCTAGCCCAGTGGGGACCTGGTCCATAACAGGGTTCCGAGGTGCTATACAATACACAGTACAAAGAACTAACATATCAATAACAGTAATACTTGTATTCATTCAGATGAAATGCCGATTGCTAGAGTTTTCACTAAATGAAGAGTCTGCAGGGTGAGTGACAAGCTGTTTATTCACTAGAGGAGCCTGGATAAACACGAGATTCCAAAGGGCCCATTTTTAATTATTTGTACCTAAAAATAATTAACAGATGTATTTATTCCTTCATTCTTTACTCACAGATAGATGCTGTAAGGTTGCAGAAGAAACACGGCATTCTTCTTTCCAAACTGAGTGGTTTTCAATGCCTGCTTTAAGGTCCCTGCTGCACAAAGTGATAACTATGGAACTACTTATTATTGGCACCTCCAAAATTATACGCCCCAAATTTTACATTAGAAGGGACTGCTTGGCTCATAGGGATGATAATGGGACATGATGCCTTGTGCATCTCATCCCTAGTAGAGCTGGCTGGAATATGGGGGGAGGGGACAATCGTGGATTTCACCCCTCCATTTTTCAACAACATTTAGAAATTTCTGACCAGCTCTGATCACTAGGTCAGATCCAGATGAGGTGAGCATCAGTTAAAAAATGTTCCCATCTGACGATGGTTTGGGGCCCTATGTTAAATGGGCTGGAGGCCTGATTCTTAGCAGAGGGGCATCTTTCTTACCAAAAAACACCATCAAACTGGGCAACGGTTGGCACCCTTGTTGGCATTCTCAGAAGAGGGGCTCTACTGAATGAGAAAAGGGGGAGAGATGTAGAGAGCTTCTTATGTTCATGTGAATACACTTGTAGATACCCGGGTGATGGGCAAGGTGTAAGAACCAAGAGTGATAGAAGTACAGCATGGGGATGGAGACTGCACTGATCCCTAGATCCTCTCCAAGCTTAGGGGTGAAGGTAGGGAAGCTGCTGGCCTTGCTTTCAGTCCTTGGAGGACAAAAAAGAGCTTCAGTCTCTGGGACTGTCAATCAACACCTTGCACCACCACTAAATTAACTTAAAATTAGAAAGGAAAAAGCCCTTGAAGATTACTCTGAACACGGTGAGAGAAGTGGACTGGAATAGCACCACATCAGAGCAGAAGGAGAATCTTAGAAATTGTGTATGTGCATTTGTCTAGGGGAGGGAAGGAAATGAAATGAGCACTAACACAATGCTGAGCATCCAGTTAATGAAAGAGGTGAGACTCCAGGAGCCTAGAAAGTAAATTAAGAGTTTTAAGAGAATCTATTTGACAGCTCAAGCACAAAGTGCAGGCTCTTACCCTCAGAGGGGACCTGCCAGGACCTGGACCCTATTAACAACTGTCAGTCAATCAGGCATGAAGTCATTTCCACCTTACCTGGTTTTGGTTGTGGGAGTCTGAAATAAGTGGAGAGCTTATACTGGATTAATTTGGACTCTCCCAGCACTTAGGTGTATTAGTGATTGGAACATGTGACTTCGAAGGGCAAATTCTCCCCTGACTTACACCGTAAATCAATGGGGTCGCACAAGTTGTAGTCAGGGCAGAATTTGGGTCTGAGCTTTGCAAAATATTAGAGGATCAGATCCAAATGTTTGACTGAGGCCTATCTACATCTGGAACTGTTGGTCACGTTGAAAGTGGTGGGAGCAGCATATATACTGTGGTAGGTCACCTATTTTTCTAGGCTTTTATATTTAGAAGATGCCACTGCCGTGTAATCCAAAATGACTACCTGCTAGGCTCCTGTTAGCCTGCTAATAGGTCCATGTGACAAACCCAATCAGCATTCAGCACCTGCATTTCAAGCCCCTTTCCTCAGTAGGTGAGAGTGCGGCGTTACCAATTCTTTCTTTTCCAGCAGCTGTCTCTGCTGAGCCCCTACCTTGCAGGGGGCTTATGAGGATAAATACATTAAAGACTTTGAGGCACTCAGGAACTTATATGGCCCCCATTACCATAGCTGTAGTATCTAAGATAGATAGGCAGATGGTAAGGTCTCTTGTTTTTCCATACCTGCCTCTCCTTGGGGCTAGGGCATCAGTGGAGACCAATTACTATTTATGTAGTGCCAAATGTATGTTAGGCACTTTACAGACAAATACGAGGACAAGATCCCAGCCTTGCAGACAACACATAGTGAGGGGTGGTGAGATGGGATGTAACAAAAAGTGAGGGACAGAGCAGCAATGTAGCCAAGGTGTCTTGCAGCTTCCTTGATGTGTTAGATCTTAACAGCTGGTCATTCATTAATCCTTCCTTGAGAGGTGTAGTAGGATTTCACTTCACTTAGTGACCCTAACTGTTTTGTATTGGTGCACTCATATACATCACACCTCAGGATAAATGAATTTTAGGCTTACAACAACCCTCTGTGAGAGGGAAGCTCTACGACAATCCTCATTTTACAGACAGGGAACTGAAGCACAGATAGATTAAGTGACTTTCCCAAGGTCACACAGGCAGTCTACAGTAGAGGTAGGAATGGAACCCAGGCCTCTTAAAATCTCAAGCCACAGTTCAATCCATTAGACCACCCTTACTACTAGCTTGCAGCTGTGTAAGGCTAGGTCTACACTACCCGCCTGAATCGGCGGGTAGAAATCGACCTCTCGGGGATCGATTTATCGCGTCCCGTCGGGACGCGACAATCGATCCCCGAATCGACGCTCTTACTCCACCAGCGAAGGTGGGAGTAAGAGCCGTCGACGGGAAGCCGCGGAAGTCGATTTTGCCACCGTCCTTACAGCGGGGTAAGTCGGCTGCGATACGTCGAATTCAGCTACGCTATTTGCGTAGCTGAATTTGCGTATCTTAAATCGACCCCCCCCCCCCGTAGTGAAGACGTAGCCTAAGAAGCATTTGGATTGATTCTGACAACTCCTTTCCGCAGTTCCATTTCACGGCATCTCCCCAATCACAAGGTGGAACTGCCACTTTATTGTGGCTAACGTTAATGCAACCAAGAGACTCAACAACCCAGTGTTGCCAGCTTCTGTGATATTACTGCAAGTTTCACAATCTTTGGAGTTTTTCTTAGAACTTCTGCTCCTGGAGATATGTGATTAGGTGAGAATCATGGCTTTCCTTTTCATTTTTACAAAAGTAAGTGTCTAGCCTGCATGGTTGTAAAGAAAAGATTAATGTGACCAAATGCAACCTAAAGTCTCAAAAGCCAGAAGTCAAATATAATGAACTCAAAATGTTATTTCAAAAAAATCTCATGAGTGATAAGACTTTGGGGGAGCCTGACTCCTGATTTTTGAATGGTTGGGGTTGGCCACACTGAGGCTTATTCTTGCCAGACTTAGTTCCATCTAAGTGGCAAGCCTGGGATGGACAGGCAGATTTAAGGATGCAAATGCATTATGGATGCAAACATTTCCTGAAAAAGGCGAGTCTGCTAATAGCAATAAAAACACTGCAGGATTTGTGTTAACCCATTTGAACAGTAAAGTCTATTATGGTGCTGCTATTCCTAATCTGATGAGAAGGTAAAAAATGAACTACACAAGCAGAGATTGGCTAGAACCAGAAAGTCAGAAGCAAAAATTGTCAAATTTGGATATGGAGCTCAAACATTGCAGATGCCCCTTAAAACTCGGGCCTGAACAGACATCCTGCATCCAAACAACCCCAAACTTTAGGAATGTTCCAATCTGGATTTAGATCAGAACCATGAGGCTGGGGCCTATCTCTAACACAGAAATTTTTTTAAAATAGCTTATGTTAACATTCTGGGTTTGGAGATAGGCCCCAGCCTCAAGGTTCGGATCTGGATCCAGACCAGAACATTCCTAAAGTTTGGGGTTGTTTAGATCCAAAGTTAGTTACTCCCATGTAGAAACTGGAGGCAGCATAGTCAAATGGCTGGGGCATTGGACTGAGACTCCTACTCCCAGCTCTGCCACTGAGCTGCTGTGTGACCTCCAGCAAGTCATTCAATGCCTCTGTTTCCTCTCACATCATTTGCCTTGTTTGTTTAGACTGTAAGTATTTTGGGGTAAGGATTGTCTGTTATTATGTGTTTGTACAGCACCTAGCACAATCGGGCTCTACTCTGAGTTGGGGCCTCTAGGTGCTACTCTACCACAAATTATATCTATCCAGATATAGATATTGTTTTCTGCATTTGCATTCCCACAGTCTTCTATTCCTGTAACAGAAGGAAGCAGGCCACATTTGACAGTCATATTTATCTCTGTTACTCCCACACCTCAAGGGAGATCTGTTTATTAATGTGCCACTTCCCTTGATAAATTACTAAATAGAAAGAAAAGCCTTGTACTCATTTCTCGCTGCTCCTTCCAGTGATTTATGTCCACAGAGCTGGTTCAGCCATCGGTCCCCATTAATCTGTAGAGGGAAGAAGTCCTGATGTCCAACAGAAGCTCTGGTTTTATTGGTGCAACCATTCAGTGCACCCTCCACTGCACTCAGGTAAATTTTTTTTTTTTCCCCGTGTAAAACTCTGCTGGAAGCTGTCAGATTCTGCAAGCTGGGCTGGGACTTTTCCAGCACAAATCAAGTAATATGCATTTTATTAGTGTCTGCTCTAATTTAGATCTTCCAGGCACTGTGGGATGTGTAAAGTGGTCTGACAGAGGATCTATGAGGCTGGGTGTATGTTTTACAGTACGGTCTCTCTGATATTAGGGGTTTTCACACTTAGCTTTGACCTCAAATCATGTTACACACGAATGATTCCTCTTCCAGTGCGGATAGCAACACAAAGTACCCAAGAAGGAAGGTGATTAGGGAATATAAAGTTTGTTTTACTACATAGAAAATAAACAGTAACACCCGGAGGAGAAAAATATATCTATGATAATTATCCAAAGCAGTTAATTATTAGCATCATGGACATTGTTAATAACTCTAACCTGCACCACTTTCCACTCCAAGTGCAAGGCACATTTCTTTGACCTTGCCTTTGCTTATAGAAACACATATCAACAGGCTTGTTTAACTACAAAAACAACAACAAAATAACACACACACGCTACCGAAACAAGCCACTTCACTCCACATGCTTCTCCTTCTGGGGAGAGGATTCGAGAACAAGAACCACATGACAGATATGTATTCACATTGCACTACGGGAAATCACTCAGGTACTACAGGGATGAGCATGGTATAAAAACCTATATAGTATAGAATAGAATAATACTATTGGCCTGTCTTAATCCCTTACGGTGCCACACACTATTATTAGATGATAAACAGCAAGACAAATAACAATGAAGAGACACCGTGGTCAGGTTTGTCTGTGGAAGTTGAACTTGGGACTTCTAGATGTAAAGCACAAGCCTCGACTTCCCTGGGCTAAAGGTCCAACATGTCCTCAGGACACCTTTCTAAGGCAAATTTCTAGGAACTTTCCAGATACTAATTAAGCCTCATGATACCCTGTGAGGCAGGTAAATATTAGACCCATTTTTCAAACACCTAGGCTTGTGTCTAACCACAATGACCCTTAAAATAAACTCCAAAAATAAAGTCTCTCCCACCCCCGGCTCCCACTGCACACCGCCCCTCCTCCCTGAGGCTCTGTCTT
Source organism: Terrapene triunguis (assembly GCF_002925995.2). Classification (NCBI taxonomy): domain Eukaryota; kingdom Metazoa; phylum Chordata; order Testudines; family Emydidae; genus Terrapene; species Terrapene triunguis. The sequence goes on along the minus strand of NW_020664413.1, from coordinate 7,551,899 downwards.
TCTGCTCTCCCAGCATTCTCACTCCCACTTGCCAGGTTTCTCTGTAGGTTTCTTGCCAGGTTCCTCCCGGCAGCCTCTGTCTCCCTGAGAACTCTTTCCTTCTGCAGGGCTTGCAGCCTGGCATCTTCCTGCTACTCTTCATAGGGGCCAGATGATCCTTGCTCAGGTCTGTCTACTTAGTAACTAGTGTTGGCTGACCACGGGCCTCTAGCCCTCAAGGGGCAAGCCACCCTGTTACCGGCAGTTTCCCTATTCTGAAATTGTCGAAAAGTCCCTTTCAAACTCTCAAAAATTTTCATGGGAAGGGGGAAAAACATTTCCCACTCAGCTGTACTAAAAAGTGACATTCCGAAGGCCAGACTGCCAGCCAATGGCAAAGCAAGATTAACCCAAGAGATGTGACACCCAGTTGCCTGCTCTAGTCAGTAGGTAACACTCTCACTCAACTTAGTACATAGTATTCCTAGCAGGGGTGGTCTTGTTCCTTTAAGAAAACCCCCTGTCCCTCCTGTGTCAGTGGCAGCGGAACTAGAGCGTCTTCTACCACTTCTATTTCAGCTCTCGCTAAAGCCCATTAAAGTCAATGGGAGTCTTTCCACTGACCTTGATGGATTTTGGATCAGGGACTAAATATGGATTTAGCAGCCTATCGTTAGGCACACAGGCTGGAAAATTTTGGCCTTTATTTTTCATTTAATTTCCCTCCCCAAAACTCACAATGCACTAATTTTTTAAAACAAACAAAGAAACAAAAAACCCTCATGGCCTGATCCTGATTAGTGCTTAGAATTAAAGGTGCTCAACACCTCTCAAGATCAGGCCCGAAGTGCCTGAGAATGATGAACTCAGTTTTTGTTAAAGTTAGAAAGACTTTATTACATCTACCTTGGAACTCTAGAATGCTTCAACCTGGAATATATATATATATATTTTTGATAGTGAAGAACAGAAAATGTTAAGCCAAAAGAATTCCCCCCATCCTTCACCCCCAAATTCAGAAGATTCGAAATGCGGGTTTAGAATGGAATGGGCGTGGGGTTTAAACTAGAAGTTGCACCCTTAATTATGGACCCTTGATGTGGGAATTGTGGAGGGCATCCCACATAAGATCAATACAAACTTTACTTCACTCCCTAAGAACATAAGAATGGCCACACTGGGTCAGACCAATGGTCCATTTAGCTTAGTATCTTGTCTTCTAACAGTGGCCAGTGCCAGATGCTTCAGAGGCAATGAACAGAATAGGCAATTATCAAATGATCCATCCCCTGTCGTCCAGTTCCAACATCAGACAGTGAGAGGTTTAGGGACACCCAGAGTGTGGATGTGTCTGTGACCATGTTGACTAATAGCCATCAATGGACCTTTCCTCCATGAACTAATCTAGTTCTTTTTTGAACCCAGTTATACTTTTGGCCTTCACAACATCCCCTTGCAATGAGTTCCACGGGTTCACTGTGCGTTGTGTGAAGTACTTCTTTTTCTTTGTTGTAAACCTGCTGCCTCTTAATTTAACAGGGTGACCCCTGGTTCTTGTGTTAAGTGAAGGTGTAAATAACATTTCCTTATTCACTTTCTCCACATCATTAATGATTGTATAGACCTCTATCATGTCTTCCCTTATCTCTTTTCTAAACTGAACAGTCCCAGTCTTTTTAATGTCTCCTCATAGGGAAGTTGTTCAATATCCCTAATAATTTTTGTTGTCCTTCTCTGTACTTTTCCCCCAATTCTAATATATCTTTTTTGAGATGGGGCAACCAGAACTGCATGCAATGTTCAAGGTATGGGTGTACCATGGTTTTCTATACTAGTGTTATGGTATTTTCTTTCTTATTATTTATCCCTTTTCTAATAGTTCCTAACATTCTGTTAACTTTTTTGACTGCCACTGCACATTGTGTGGATGTTTTCAGAGATTTATCCACAATTACTCCAAGAGCTCTTTCTTCAGTGGTAACAGCTAATTTAGACCTCATTATTTTGTATGTATAGTTGGGATTATGTTTTCCATAATAAATGCATTATTTTGCATTTATCAACATTGAATTTCATCTACCATTTTCTTGCCCAGTTACCCAGTTTTGCAAGATCCCTTTGTAACTCTTCTCAGTTTACCTTGGACTTAACTATCGTAATTTTGTATCACCTGCAAACTTTGCTACCTCCCTGTTTACTCCTTTTTCCAGATCATTTATGAATAAGTTGAATAGCCTTGGCCCCAGTATAGACCCTTGGGGATGCCATTATTTATCTCTCTTCACTGTGAAGACTGTTTATTCCTACCCTTTGTTTCCTATCTTTTAACTAGTTACTGATCCATGGGAGGACCTTCCTTCTTCTCTCAGGATTACTTACTTTGCTTAAGTGCCTTTGGTGAGGGACTTTGTCAAAGGCTTTTTAAAGTCCAAGTACACTATATCCACTGGATCATCCTTGTTCACGTTTCTTGATACCTCAAAGAATTCTAATAGATTGGTGAGGCATGATTTCACTTTACGAAAGCCATGTTGACTCTTCCCCAACATATCATGTTCATCAATGAGTACTATAGTTTCAACCAAGTTTTCTGGTACTGAAGTTAGGCTTACTGGCCTGTAATTGCCAGAATGGCCTCTGGAAACTTTTTAAAAAATCGGCATCATATTAGCTATCCTCCAGTCATCTGGTACAGAGGCTGATTTAAATGATAGTTTACATACCACAGTTAATAGTTCTGCAATTTCCTATTTGAGTTCCTTCAGAACTCAGGTGAATTCCACCTGGTCCTGGTAACATATTAATGTTTAACTTTTCAGTTTGTTCCAAAACTTCTTCTATTGACACCTCAATCTGAGGCAGTTCCTCAGATTTGTCACATAGAAAGAATAGCTCAGGTGTGAGAATCTCACTCACATCCTCTGCAGGGAAGGATGCAAAAATTCTTGGCAATGGCTTTGTCTTCCTTGAGTGTTCCATTAGCACCTCAATCATCCAGTGACCCCACTGATAGTGTGGCAGGTTTCCTGCTTCTGATGTACTTAAGATATTTTTGCTGTTACTTTTTGTATCTTTTGCTAGCTATTCTTCAGATTCTTATTTGGCATGCCTAACTATACTTCTACATGTGACTTTCCAGAGTTTATGCTCTTTTCTATTTTCTTTGGTAGACAGCCCCCAGGCTGTACCACATGTTGTACAAAAATCTATTTTAAGAATGTTTTAGAGTGTTTTAACAAGAACTCGTTGGGTCTACTTTTCATATCCCCCCTACACATATAGCCAGAAGGCCCAGTTATTATGAGCCCAACTCTAGAGATTAGAGAATAAATATAACTCACATATTTAAGCCTTTAAAAAATTACCTGAAATAGCTTTTTGGTACATACAAACTGCCTTTAAAATGATATGAAAATCAGATGTCTCAGGATCTTCAAGGGCTAAAACCAAGTGCTTTGTATCCCACTTGAAAGCGGTGACTCTCCCCTTTCCAAAAGGTATACATATCCCATTTGTAGATTAGCAGCGTTCTAAGACTGGATCTTAAAGTTCTCACTGGTACAGGATTAAATACTGTCCCATCATGGGCATTGGGCCAATCTAACTCTGGAAGGAAATTCAAGATTCGTGAGTAAAGAAGGAAATATTTCTTTGGCAGTTTATTACATGGTGCTGCAATTTATCACATACGTCAGTTTCCTCCTTTATCCACAAATCTGGAATTTCTTCCCAAATGTAGACTGTCCCAAGAAAGAAATGTCAGAGAGAAGTTTTAGGTTCAGTCTCAGTTTAAGCTTCAATCTCATAACTCTGACAATTTCTCTTTCACACACACACACACACGCGCGCGCGCGCACACACACACACACACACACAGTGTTTGGGGATATTATACGGACAGGACAGGAAGGAATTTGCATAAAGAAGGATTTAAGTCCTCTTTGCAGTGTTGGAAATGGGAACAACACATCCCAGCTTAACGTAGATACATGGTGATCAGTTGTGAAGTCCTTTATGTATTAATGTGCCTGGGAATATCTAACTGTCTTCCTGAACTGACCCTAGAAATGAACTCCTCCAAGCACTGTGACTGACTGCATGTACCAGAACTTCAGACTGCATCTTTAAAGATAACTTTGTGCTGCAATCTAAGTGGTGGACAAAGAACTTGAAGAATAAATTTATCCAGAGGCAGCCACATAATGTACATGATATACAGACATTTTACACTCCCTCCCTTCCAAATCACAGACGCAACTGGTGCTTCTTCTGTGTTTCTTCATCCAAAATCTAAAACAATATAGTCTTATTGAAGCCAGCACTCTAATGAGCTGATTGCAAAAAATAAAATAAAATAAAATAAAAATAAAAAAAGGGAAAGAAAATTCTATTCACAGGGCACAGAAGTATCCCCTCAGGTTATCAAATTAAATCCAGAGGCAGTAACAACATCATAAAAAGGTGTTTGTGCTTGACATAAGACAATCCCCTTATCAATAAGCAGCAGCCAGCCAAAACCAGTCTCATGATAACCGGTTCCTTATTCCCTTCTTTCCTTCTGTTACAGCATCACACATCTTCCTTTGACTGCAGCAGATGCTGGACATTTGTTCATTTACCAGGTGCTATCCTGGGACCCTTACTTTTTCATTCCCTGGGGCCCTATACGGCTTAACAGTTCAAGGAATTCTAATGCTTCCCTACGATCCTTGTTGAAAGGCTACATTCTTCTATTTCCAGTGCACAAGGTAACTGTTTAGAAGGTCTAACCTCCATATATAAATTGGATTCATTAGAAACCACAATTCAGGAGGATTCCAGATAAAGCACATATGGGATGCCGTTGGGCTTGCTCTGTTTTGCACATTTTTTTCTGGGCAGGAGAAAAGGGTTGTCGGCTTTTCTTAGAGTCTCACAGTCAAATCGCATTTTTATGTAGGGTGTAATTAAAAGCAATGACATTAAAGAAAAGCTCTGCATCCAGCCATGACTATTACATTGTTTATTCAGCAGACCTGGGTTCTATTCCCAGCTCTGCCACTGGCCTTCTGGGTGACCAAAGGTTTGAAACTGGGGGAAGCTGCACCAGTGAAAGTGCAGGTTCACACAAGTGCAGGATGACTACACTCTTGCTGCACCTCAGTACAGCGACATTGGGGTGATGAAAAATGCCAGTGTAGACAAGCCCTTAGTTATCTAGAAATCACCCCCAAGATTTAACTAAAGCCCCAGACAAGAGTGCATGAAAGAACTACCACGGGCAGCTGTCTCACTTCCAAATGAGCCTGCAAATGTTCAGATTTCCTCTCACCAGCAGAGTACCTGCTCTGTGTGCTGCTGTATCCAGGGCAGGAGAGGTTTTCTGCTTCAAATGTACATTTCCAAACTCCCCCCGTTTAACACAGCAGCTTTGTGTTATTGTAGCCTATTGTGCCATGTGGTGTTTAACAGCTGTTATGCTCCACCCTAGAGTTGGCTGCACTTCAGGGGAGGGTGAAGTGATTCTTGTAAAGTTTTTAAGGCAATCTGGGGATCTTTTGGAAGGAAAGGCGCTCTGTGAATGTAACATTTTATTCCAATGACATGTTTGCATTTAATGTGTGCTATTGATATTCCCGCATCAGAAGAACATCCTGTTTTATTACTAAACTATCCGCCTAGGTACTTATATGGTCACTTATTTAAAATAAATGATTGGAATAATCTGTTAAACAAAAAACGGAGTGGTGGGTTCAGCTTCTCAAATCATGGTTTCAGAACAAGCCACTTCACTCCAGGTTTTAGTGACTAGCAGTTCCCTCATCACGTGTAACTCTGAAACGAAGCCTCTGTTATCAGACAGGCTACAGCCAGCAGAACGCAAACTATGTAATATAGCCATTGCCAAACGCTTTTTATAGGGCGTAGGTCCCAATTTAGTAAAACATTAAGCATGTGGTTAAGTCCATCCCTGTTTAGCAAAGGCTTAATTTTAAGCATGTTTTTAAGTCCCATTGACTTTGGGCAAGTTCTGAAGTCCTTTGTTGAATGAGGGCTGTAGTTTACAACCAGACCCGATCTCACTGCTAGTGGCTTTGCTGGGGAGGGAGGGAGGGAGGAAAGATAAATCAGACTGTCTGAACATGATCAGAGAATAAATCCCAGACTAATGAATAAAATTCCACATGTGGAGCACAGATTTTTGGGGGGCCTGCTGGTTTTGACATGCTCTTCTTTAAAATGGCCTTGTGGAATTTCACTTCACGTCTTCATTTATTTCCACTATGGCTTAATAGCTTTGTTTCCATTAATGGAATCCAAAAGTTTACAGATGGGCTTTCCAGTCACTGATCAAGAAAGCTTTTTTAAAGGATCAAAATAATGCTGATCACAGTCTTTAGAGCTTGGCAAAACTCAACCTTCCTGTGCGATACTGACATACACGTGGCTGCATTTAATTAGGGACCTTGTTAAATGATTTATTCCAGAGCTACCTCGGAAAAGCCAGGTAGGAAGAGACCCTTCTGAAGAACAGAAAATCCCAGATGACTTTCAGATAAAAGACGGACACTAAGTATCCTACAGGACGAGGACCATGGTGCACTGAGTGTCAGTAATACGTGTTAATATTACAAAAGCCATATTTGTTTATCTAGCCAGCTATTTATCTGGCACTTCAGTGAGCTGCTGCAAGTCGCTGAAACAAAACACAATTCAAGAAATGCACTAATGATGAGGATGGGGGGGGGGGCAGGGAATAAATGCAGACCTTGAAGCCTAAGAAGACCTGCAGAGGAAAACCGAGGGTACGACTACACTACCTGCTGGATCGGCGGGTAGTGATTGATCTATCGGGGATCGATTTATCACGTCTAGTTTAGACACGATAAATTGATCCCCGATCGCTCTGCCGTCGACTCCTGTACTCCACCGCGGCGAGAGGCGGAAGCGGAGTTGTCGGGGGAGCGGCGGCAGTCGACCCCGTGCCGTGAGGACGCGAGGTATGTCGACCTAAGATAAGTCGACTTCAGCTACGCTATTCTCATAGCTGAAGTTGCATATCTTAGGTCAATCCGTCCTCCCCCCCCCAGTATAGACCAGGCCTCAGAGGTGCCCCCTTGCACCCACAGAGGTTAACCCTTAACAGGCAAGACCATGAGGAAATTATTACTGACCACCTGTTTTTCTTTTTAACAAAACACCCTGTCTTAAGTTTTGGGCCTAAGGGCTGTGGTTGTGGGGAAGGGCAGAACAGTATGGAGAGAAAAGATCAGGATTTTACATATAGGGTATAGCTACACTGTAATCACGGGCTGTGATTTCAGCTCGCATACTCATACCTGAGCTAGCTTTAATCTACTTGAGTAAGTACATTAGGCTTGGCTACTGGAGAGTGAAGCCGTGACATCATGGGCTTCAGCATAGGCTGTACAAGCCCACCCAGAACTATGGGTAAATACTTGGGTGGCTGGCCCATCTGATGCCTGTGATGCTGCAGCTTCACTGCTATTGGTCCTCAAGATAGCCAGATTAAAGCTAGCTTGGGTATGTCACACCCGATGATTGCAATGTAGACATACCCTTAGAATCCTGGTCCTTGGTGAATCTAATTGTTGATGGCAGAAAACAGCTGCAAAGTTTTTATTTACAGATTGTTTTTATTTAGAAATTTAGATTAGCTTTTATCACTGCAGCCTCAGTGCAAAAAGAAGTCAGTTATAAAGCAATGAAACCTCAAAGTCTTTAAGTCTGAAAGGTCAAAAGTAGAATCTCTAAAGCAGTAATGGATCGAGACAGACCCTCAGTTTCAATGCCTGAACTAATCCATGAGCCAATCAGAAGCATGGGATCAGAGAGTCATGCTGGGTTCTCTCCTTGTGCATCAGCACCTCTAACAAACATTCCACAGGCCACATCATGCCCTCAGTGCTGCCTGTGCAGCCCCCCCATTGTCTTTCATGGAGTGAGACACCATGAGGGGAAAAAATCTTACATCTTTAAAAATCAGTGTAATCTAATCTGAAACTACAGCATGAACTATAATTGTGAGGTTATAACATGGACGGATTTGCTATAGGGCAGAGCCGTGGGTGCTCACACTACATTTTCATGCCTTAACATGATTTTATTTCTTTTCAGTGTAACCTTAACTCTGAATTTTCTGGGTTTAGAACGTCTGATTTGGGGACAGTTACAACCCCCCTGTAATGATTTTTACCATGTACTTTCAACCTTAATTCCATTTTAACATAGTTTTTGTCTGGGACTTTACATTACCATAGGTCCTAAAGGCTCCAACCAAGATTAAAGTCCCCTTGCACTCGGCGCTGTGTAACACATAATGAAAGGCAGCCTGTGCCCCCAAAAGTTTACAGTCTAAACAAAAAAGACAGACAAGGTGGGAAAGGAAACAGAGGCACAAAGAGGTGAAGTGGCTTGTCTGACATCACACTGCAGGTCACTGGCAGAGCAGGGATAGAGCCCATGCCAGTGCACTATACACCATGTTGACTCCCATGTATTTAGCAGCCAAGGTGCCTCTCCAAATGGTCATGATTGTTTTTTATATATGGATAAACTTTTTTAACTCAGCTTTTTAAATCAGTAATTATAGTGCAGCCTTGATGTTCTTTAACAACACAGAGAAACCACACACAATAACATCTGCTTTCATCCACATGGAGAACAATTCTCTAGGCTCCAGTAAACTTCCCCCAGAGGAACCCTCTGTGAGCTGCCCCCAAGCGAGGGGTAGGCACATTCCCTACTCACCATCTACAGGGCTGAGGTAATCATGAAGATGCGCCGTGCTAGCTGCTCCCCCACTCTGCATCAGGAGGTCCCCGTAAGGATTCGGATGGCTGGCCATGAGCGTCATCTGGTGATAGTAGTCGGCAGGGTTGGCTCCTGGAGGGGGAGGCGGCAAACCAAAGAGGCCTCTCTCTTTTAGATGCTCATGAGCCACTGTAGAGGCAGAGAGTGAGGAGACAAACATGGGGAAAATGTTCTCACAGTAAGTAAAACTCCAGAGCTGACATTACAGTCTGCCTCAGAACCCCCAAGCCCTCTTGTTACGACTCAGTTTGGTGCTTTAGTGACGTGCTTTTGGGTGTGTTTCTGTGGAGAAAAGGGGCCTCTGCATTCTTCCATTTCCGCAAATTTATAAACAATCTCTCATTCCCCCTTCTAATAATCCTTCCACATGAAAACAGAATCCACTGCAGGGAGGGGTCTGGAAGGCCTGACCAGCCCACAGCAAAAACGCTGTCAGCATCAATTTTGGTGCCTATTAGCAAGGAAAAAGACAAGTAGAGTCCAGTTAACAACCACAGCGCAAGGAAATTAAAGCCGAGATCTAATGCGGAGAGCTAGGTTTAGTGTCTGGCAGTGTAAAACCATTTTGGCTGCCAAAGCCAATTACACTCACTTTCTTCCTGCTGTAATTTTTCAAACCTGCCTCCCCACCAGCTCTCCATTAACTTATTTACCATGGCCTAAAAAACCCCCAACACAATGCCCCTTTTAAAATGCCAAATAATGAAACTCACTTTGCAAGGCGGTGGAAAAAAAAAATACATGAGCAATAAAACCTCTCTGCTGTATGCTGAGAGCGGAGGTTTGGAATCTTAACACTTGCTCGGGTGAGCAAAACCTAATTAACAGGAACAGAAGAGCCACATTTTAGGTATGCATGTGCCTGTATCTATCCAAGCTATTTACGTGGCCCTCAGTTACCGCAGCATCTAAACACTTCCCAGTCTTTTGATAGATATATCCTCACCACCCTGATGTGAGGTAGGAAAGTGCTATTCTTCTCATTTTACATACAGGGAACTCAAGCACTGAAAGACTAAGTGACTTCCCCAAGGTCACAGAAAGTCTGCATTGGAGCAGGAAACTGAACCCAGAAGTCCTGAGTCCCAGACTATCACCCTAAACACTGGACCATCCTTCCTCTCTATGTAGATATGTACAAGGTACAATTTTGATTTCACATACACACTTTTTATATTGATTTCTTATGGAGATACTCCTGATGTACTCCTATGCAACTCAAATGAGACACTGACTGAATGATATATAGATATAGTGGCCAAATTCTCTACTGCCATACATTGCTGCAGCTCCAGCGTTACATATTGGGCTCCATATCTATCTATGCTTTCAAAAGGGTATTTCAATGTTTTCTGAAATTCTTTACTGAAGCGCCTCCCATTTTTCATTTCCTCCCCTCTCCTACCTCAAATATACAGCGTTTAACATTATCAATCACTCCGTAAGCCTGTGTGATGTCTCAGCTCACTGAGATGGGGAAGGTAGGAACTGTACTGAATACAGCCTGCATCTATACTCTATGCACCATGCACACGTTTTCACATCCCCTTTACTTGGGCAAGGACTATTCTGAGGGGATTACTCATTGGGGGGCAGGGGGAGGCAGAAATAATGAGGAAGGAGGGGTCAGGTGGCCTCTCCCCACTACACTAGGGCACCCATCACATGAGAAAGGCTAGCATCATGCAGAAACACTGTAGTATATAGGAACGGGGTAGTAGCCCTTTAAGTAGATTTTTAGTCCCCTAGTGAGCCCTCCCTGCTGTCTTCTATTGCAGACGCCACAAGAACCCAACTGAGCAGCAGCGTATATCCGTAGTGAGGCCTTGTGTGTTTGTATATAGTTAGTAAATGTGGTTATTTGGAATCCAACTGTGTCCAAGATGTTTCCTCATATTCTTAGTGTTGTGTAAAAAGCAAAGACACAACAAACACTTTGCACAGCTGTGGCTCTGTCACAGGGCTGCCGGGGTCCCTGTGGGGACCCACTGCCAGCGAAGCTCAAAAGAGCAGAGACTGGAGTAAAAGGGTACATAATTTTAAGCAAAATATTTATAAGAGAATCCAACAGTAACAGCTCTTCTCACGCTCTGGTTTGTCAATGCAATGATGCAAAACAAATGTGTAGTTACAGACGAGGGAAAAAACAACAGCTCCCCACTTCAGAGAGCAGCTGTAGATCCTTTGCAGCTGTAGATCCTTGGGGTATAGTGAATGTAGTGCTGGTGAAAAGTGCCAGAGCTCCAAAATAGCTACAGCACAAGTAGCAGTAGAGCAAACTCCTCCAGCACCGTTGGCTACATGCTTCAACCTTGACCCCCAGAGACCACTTCTAGGCATAAGAGTTGCCATGCGCATTCATTTTCCGCCCTCTCTGTGGAGACTGCCAGCCTGGGTGCCAGCTGGGAGAAGGCCTATTTCAACAACAGTCGATCTAAGAACTGCACAACTCATTTCATGTCAGCCACTTGATAGCCTGTAGTGCAGCTACAGTTTTAAACCCTCACACTCAGTGTCAGGACAGCAATGCGCTTACCATCAGCAGGGCTGAGGCCTCTGGCAGCAGAGATCATGGAGAGAGTGGGACTGCTGTGCACGGTGCGGAGGTAATGTTCCATATGGGGGTTCATGTACGGGTGAGGGGGGTTGAAAGGCGATTCACCAGGTCCTGCTGGGTGAGGAGAAAGGCGAATAAGGGAGATGTCGGAGATAACGGGGCTGCCACTGAGGGTAGGAGGCCTGTGAAGGAAACAGAAAAACATACCGTGAATTGGTCTTCAATTTCATTAGCAACTCTTTGTGCATTTTTTCTTTAAGCCAGAGCACATGGTTGGAGAACAGGACTCCTGGGTTCTATTCCCAGCTCTGACTCACTGTGTGAACCTAGGCAAGTCATTTCAATGTGTTTGCACCTCAGTTTGCCCTTCTATAAAATAGATATAAACTGTGCATATATGTACCACTGCCATCTGTTGGAGAGAATCAGAATTGCTCTATTCTATGTCTATGTCTGATGCTGCTAATAGTGGTTGAAGAATCTCCTCTGTCTCAACTGGTCTTGGAGCAAAAGGCTCAGAGATAAATTATTGTGAAATTCACTGTGTCCATGGTATGCAGCACAGTGACATATGTGATGCCCTAGTTGGCCACCAGTTTGCTACAGTACTGACCTCGCATGGATACATGCACTGAGATCTTTGGAGAACAGGTGCTATGCAAGTGCAAGCTGGTAGAATTATTCTTTACAAGTTCTACTATGAACTTTAGAGAGAAAAGATAAAGTGTCCGTCGCCACTTCCCTGCAGGAAGGGGGAGGGGAAAGGAACCTTTGTTCTCTTCTAAACCTGCTCATAGTGAGACCATGGACTTGTCAAAACTAGAGAGAAAGAGACAAGAGACTTTGTCAGCTGGAGCTCAGGAGAGGTATATGCTTGCCAGCAAGTCAGGCAGAATTTCTGTGCTCAAAGCTTGGAACAAACTGCTAAAGCCAAAAGAAGTAGTGAATCTAAGTTTCAGGAAGAGGAGCTAGACAAGAAAGGGATGTAAAAGCTACAGACACTCGCCACATTTATGGTCATGAAGGTGAGCCACAGGATGAGCTGTATTTCTTGGTCTGTTGTGAGCAGGCCTTGAATCCCTATTTGCTCTTTTACAGTTCTTTGATCTGCCCATTTTACTAGGAGACTGCCTCAGATAGGAACCTGCACCTCCCAGGGGTTAGCAGCTGCTGCCTTTGCAATGTCTAGAAGTGAAGGAAGTTTGGGAGGGAGGATAGCCAAGTGATTAAAGCAAGGAAGGGAAAGCCAGAATTCCTGCATTCTATCCCACACCCTGCCACTGAATTGAGTGACCTGGGGCAAGTCCCTTAGCCGCCCTCTGACTAAATAACCTCACTTGCAGAAGTCAATCAAAACTTTTTCAAACCATACTGGAAGGTTTGTTTTAAGTTTTGGAGGGCAAATGTTAAGGTCAGATTTCATCATGTGTGTTCTGGTTCTAGCCTCCTTAATGCTAAATCCCTCTGTCCCTGCTTAGGCAAAGTCTCCATTAAAGTGAGAATTTGACCTGAGAAAGGACTCACTAAATGCTGCAGGTTTAGGTATCTGGACATGTCTACACCAAGAAAAAAAAAATCAGACCTGTATTTCAACCCTGGAGCAGCTCCACCAGCAGTAGCAAAGGTGAAAAATATAGTGTAATGAGGTCTCAGGTGTTTATTCCATCATATCTTCCAATCCTTATTAAATAACCCAGTGACAATAATGCATGCGCAATCTACCATACAGCCTTCATCCTTCCTATCGCTCGGGGAGAAACACAGGATCTGTATTATGCGAGTCTAGACTCAGCCCTAATGTTCAGCCCCTTCATAAACCTGCAAAGGGAGTTCCGCCAAAAAAAGCCTATAGCACCAGGAGAGGGAACTGGTGGCATGTGTTATTTATGGTGCCACAGGTACGAGTCGCACTGGATGCAGAGAAAACAAATGTAGTCCCTGTCCTGAGTAGTTTACAGTCTTAGCTACATACAGGAAACAGAGCGAAGTAACACTAGACAAAGAGGAAAGAGAGGGGTCTATATCATGTTAGATCCCTTTTAAATTAGATTTAGATCTAATGGGGGTTGCCGTGGAAGGGGGAGGGATGGAGCATGTCCGATGATGGGTTTTGAGGATGATTCTGAAGCACGATTTTATGAGGTATGGGATCAGAGACTTGGCAGCATGAGGGAAGCTGCTGGTGGGTAAAGGGTACAAAGGAGTAGTGGAGTAATGCAGAATTATCAGCATAAAGAATCTAAGAGGGTGAATGACAGGAGATGAGAGAGTGGCTGGAACAAAGGCTGAACTCAGTGGCATTGGTTTAAGCACTGGAGGGTAGCACATTTTATGCAGGATGCTACATAAGAATATTTAAGTATTCCCACGATTGTGTGTGCGTGCGCATCTGTCTCTCTGCATGTGTATGTAGCCACAAGAGTGAAGCTCTCTGAGTGGCTTAGAACACGCCACCTGAACCTCAAGATACATATTTCACCCTATACTGTCATATGCATGTCAACAGTTCAGGTGCCTTTTTATTTATTTATAATACTTGGATATCCACAAAGCCACACAGAATAGTAACACAAGCTTTACAGCCTTTTTCAGCAATTTATGAGGGTGTTTGTCATTGTCTTTCTGATAAATAAGGGCTAGTCTACACTTACCCGGTAGTTCGACGGCTGCGGATCGAAGTTCCGAGTTCGATTTATCGCGTCTGGTCTGGACGCGATAAATCGAACCAGGAAGTGCTCGCCGTCGACTGCGGTACTCCAGCTCAGCGAGAGGAGTACCGCGAAGTCGACGGGGAGGCTGCCTGCCGCGTGTGGACCGCGTCTGAACCGCAGTAAGGTCGAAGTAAGGTATGTCGAATTCAGCTACGTTATTCACGTAGCTGAATTTGCGTACCTTACTTCGATTTGGGGGGTAAGTGTGGACCAGCCCTTAGTAAATCTTGCAAGTGTTTGAACACTTTTTGCTGATGTGTAATACATTAAAATGTCTTTTAAAATATATATATATTGTTCTAAATACTCTCCTGTAGTGATAACGTCTGCCTCTCACCAGTGTAAAATACAAGGCAACAAAAAACTGTCATTACAAGGGTATATCAGTATCCAAAACACACACACACACACACACGTTTTATTGGAATCACTCTTGATTCACAGTGCAATAATTGAAAGCAAAATCAAGCCCATTATATTTTATAGTACTGAAAGACAAACTTATGATCACATAGTGATTTCAACCTCATAACCTGTTACTAGGTCATTTTGTTACCAAAATTATGTAGGTGACTTAGTCACTTTCCAAAACTGCCTTGTTCCAAACTGCGTGGCCTGTGTACATAGCACAGTGTACTGTGGCTGGTTAACATCCTCTGTATTTCAGCCATGACATCATCTACAATAGCAGCACGCCTGCAAGGCTCAGCCAAGCTTGAGCTAAGATTTGTGTAGCAGTCGAGGTTGCTGCTAATAAGTCAACTGTGTATGAAATCTACCAATTTATTTCGGGGGGTGAGAGGGGGGTGGGGAAGAGAAGTGAATCAAAGTCTCTGTTCCAGATTTAGTTTCACATCATTTCTAACAATCTCCACCGCCTCATCTGGAAAAAATGAAACGGGTTTAAAAAAAAGTGATGTCATTAAGAAAACATCTGACTAATTTTTCTTCTGATGAAGACTTAATATAAGCAAAGGGGAATGTAAATTAAAAGCAGCCCCAATCTACCCCAACCCATGGAGCCTGGCTTAATATATAAGCCATGAAAAGAGTTTTCTTACATATACAATAAGTTCCCTCTTTCATCAATACTCAGCGCTTCTCCCAATGGGGTTGTGAACTTCTTTGATGCAGACTTGAAACTATGTATTACTGGGTTTATGAGCCTTCTGAGGCTACTGTGATCAAACTGTGAGGCCGACACTGAAAATGCATTTAATAATATGCAGGGCTCGCTATTCATTTTCTCCATGTGCAGAAGATTTTGAGTCCCTCAGAAGAGGAAAACTCCAGCCTGGCCAAAAAGGTAAAGTTGGAGAAAAATGACCAAGATGTCAACCAAAATGCATGCAAATGGAAATGCAACGGGCAATAGAGCACAAGGTTAGCCTGGTGGTTAAAGAAATGGACTCAGACTCAGAGGTCCAATTGAACTGGGTTCAATTTTCAGTTCTTCTACAGACTTCCTCTGTGACCTTGGGCAAGTTACTTAGCTTTTCTGTGCCTCATGTGTAAGGCTATGGTCTACATTGCATGATTCTTTCAGCGGCATGTAGCGTGTGTACTCGAATAGCCCCCCTAGCATGGGTTTAAATAGCAGTGTAGACAGTGAGGCATTTAGGTGAGTAGAGTATAGACATGCTTAAAGGATGTGGGTATGTACTCAGCTCTCTTTGCTCAAGCCGTGCTTTACACTTCTGTTTTTAGCTGTGTTGTGACCGATTGCCTCCTATCTGCTGGAGCTTTTCCCCGCCACAAGAAAAGACTGCAGCAGTGGAGAAAGGCTCTGCAGTGGGAAAAGGCTCAGTCAACCCCTTGCTGCTAGAGGCTTTCCCCTCTACAGGTAAGGACTCTGGCAGAGGGGAGACAATAGGAAAAGGCTCTGCCAGCTCCCCACTGCTACAGCCCTTCCCTGCTGCAGGTAAAGACTCCATCAGCAGGGAAAGGCTCCGGCAGTCTTGTAGCTACACACTGTAGTGTGGACACAACTTGCTTTTCACTGCAGCATGTAGCTACACATACCCTGCATGCCACCAAAAGCAGTGTATAGTGTAGACATAGCCTAAAAGTAGAATAGTAATACTCCCGCTCTTTATCTGTCTCATCTATTGAGACTGTAAGTTCTTTGGGGCTGGGACTTTATATTACTATGTATGTGTGTAGTGTGCCTAGCACAATCAGGTTGCAATCTCTGTTAGGACCTCTAAGTATTACTGAAACACAAATAATTATAATAAGCAGCTCAGGAATACTGATCGCTTACCATGACAAGTCTCAAAGTAGTATGGCTATCATCAACTACCAACTAATATTAATCCTTAAGAGTACTAGGGATAAGGTCCTCCATTCCTCAGGTCACTGTCTTCTCCCCACAAGTTGCTTTCCCATTTCACCAGTAGCCATTTGCTCCCCCTCTATTATCGTTAATTATCTGAATTCTAGTAAGCTCCTGAAGGCCTCAGTTTAGAAGAGTGCCCCACTGTGCTAGGTGCTATACAAAGACATAATGAAGAGATAGTCCCAGCCTCAGAGAGCTTACATCTAAATAGACAAGATTGACAAAGGGTGGGGGGAAAAGTATTATTAGCTCCCTTTTACATCTGGTGAACTTAGGCATGGGGAGATTAAATAACTTGCCCACAGTCAGAGAGGGAATCTGGGGCAGAGGTGTGAACAGGATCCAGGTCACCTGGTTCCCAGCACGTTTCCTTAACTACAAGGCCAAACCTGGTCACCTTCGGAGCTTTTCCCCTGCTGCAGTATCCCCATCCCTGAAAGTGCTTCCACCCTGTTACTAGTCCTTTCCACACCTGCAGCCTGGCTGCCTCCCCATCTGTTCTCTAAAGGTTGAAGGGACACTGGCGATCGTGACCATCTATGCCAAAATTTGACCTACATATTTGACTGACAAGGTCAGGCCATGTCCTGTCTCCAGGGACTATATCCAGCTTTGGCATGGGCATGGATTGAAACAAACAGCTCTCCACTTTCCACCTCTAAACAATATGATCCCAACTGTTTGGCTCTCCTCCTCATACCTCATTCCATGTTCAGGAAAGTTCTGGACCATCCCTAACAAAAATACATGCAGCATCCACCCCACACATCACATCCACAAATGCAACCCCCCCAGGCTGGATCACCTAACAGGAAGAAAAGGGCTGGTTGTAGGCAGAAGCTGAGGGTGCTTCAAACATTTCCTTAATGCTCTTTCCCACAGACTTATGACATTAGAACACATTTGTAAAATTATTTACTGTTCTCGCTGTTGGACCCTAGGATGGCATGAAGAAAACACCTGACCATGCATACTGAGGGAGAATCCAGGATCCACTGAAGTCATCTGCAAAACTGCCACTCACCGCAACAGGGCCAAGATTTCACCCTATGTATATTTCCATCACAGCTGGGGCTGCACTTTGCAAATAGGCTTTGGAAATGGGAGTGTTTCCCTGAGGCTCCTTTCAAATTCCCAACGTATATCATTAGCAGTCAGTTGTTATGTAGTGATTTACATCGTCCAAGAGGCACATAAGCGTTCATCAATTTACCCTCCCAATGCCCCTGGGAAGCAGAGGTTATTTGTTATCCCCTCCCCTGTCTTTTTAAAATTTTAAACAGACATGGGAACTGAGGCGGGGAAAGTCAGTTGATTTGTCTAATGCCAGACACTGAGCTGGTGGCAGAGCTGAGCTCTCAGGCCACTGACTCCCACTTCTCTTCAGATCAGTTATCAACAAATTATTGTTGATAGCTAGGAGGGAACCGCCTTGAAAAACGCACAGGGCAGTGTTGGGGTTACTAGATATTTCCCCCTTGCTCCAACAATCTGCAGTCTATGGAAGGGAACCGTTAGGCATCTGCAGACATGGGTATGAAGCAGCAAACATTTCTTGCATTCATGGGCAGTGATTTTAGAGTCCCTTAGGAATATCTATGACCAGGATTGGGGAAAAAGGGGGGAGATCTCTTTAAACATTGATGGCATCAGGAAAAGTGCCTCTCAGAACATTATTTGCAGCCTAGGATTATTTCCACAGCTGTCAATAGTTCTCTCCACCGGTGCATTGTTCTCACCTACTTGTCAGCGCTGAAAGCCACCCTGCTGTTTCAGGGTCTGATGTACATTCCTCCACAGATGCAGGGAGGCGAGGCAGCTCAGCAGTTGGCGTGTGACAGGACTGTAGGAATAGCACCAGCAGCAAGAAGATCTATTAACAGTTGACACTTGACACATAGAATCAGTGGGAAACTAGGAATTTTTGGTGGTTTCCTAGGGGTCTAGTAACTCCCCAATTGTACTTGCATCAAAGGAAAAGAAAGCTGCTTAATCTTCTTACCACCTGTGCCACCCTAGTGCAGCAAAACAAAATCAGGGTAAATAAGTCTGTTGAAATCAGTGTCAATTCATCTGAAATATGTAGACAACTCAAAAGCAACTCAATTAGGCAATAACGGCCATCGCTGGTAAAATGAGGGTCTGGCTAGAGAATCTTGCCTGTATGCTCGGGGTTCTGCTGATCGCCATATTTGGGGTCGGGAAGGAATTTTCCTCCAGGGTAGATTGGCAGTGGCCCTGGAGGTTTTTCGCCTTCCTCCGCAGCATAGGGCAGGGGTCGCAAGCTGGAAAATCCTCTGCGACTTGAAGTCTTTAGATCACGATCTGGAGACTTCAACAGCAGAGTTAAGGGAAAGTGGGGGGGTCAGCTTTTGTGGCCTGCATCATGCGGGGGGTCAGACTAGATGACCATATTGGTCCCTTCTGACCTTAAAGTCTATGAGTCTATGAGTCAAAGGAATGCATTAAACACGTAGTCAGTAAGAGCCATATTTGGACAGTGGCCTCATGCTAAATGGCAATACTGGGTCTCTTCTTTGGCACTATGGTCAACTGACAGGCTTCTCAGCAGGACACAAAGCTTTTATCAAGTCTCCGTCAGGCACTTCAACCAAAATGGGGGGGGGGGGGAAATCCACCTATCCCTAAGAACCATTTACAGTCTCTACACAAAAGAATAAAAGGACACAAATCTGACATCAGGAATCATAACATTAAAAAACCAGTAGGAAACACTTCAGTCTCTCTGGTCACTCAATAACAGACCTAAAAGTGGCAATTCTTCAACAACAAAAAACTTCAAAAACAGACTCCAACATGAAGCTGCAGAACTGGAATTAATTTGCAAACTGGATACCATCAGATTAGGCCTGAATAAAGACTAGGAGTGGTTGAGTCATTACAAAACCTAAACCTAATTTCCCCAATACTAATTTCTCCCTACTGTTACTCACACCTTCTTCTCAACTGTCTGTAATGGGCCACTCTCATTACCTCTTCAAAAGTTATTTTTCCTCCCTTGGTATCCTGCTGTTAATTGATTTATCTCGTTAGACTGACTTCACACTTGGTAAGGCAACCCTCATCCTTTCATGTATTTATACCTGCTCCTGTATTTTCCACTCCATGCATCTGATGAAGTGGGTTCTAGCCCACGAAAGCTTATGTCCAAATAAATTTGTTAGTCTCTAAGGTGCCACAAGGACTCCTCGTTGTTTTTGTTCATTGTGTAGCAGTGTCAGATAGAAAGGGCCTAAGAGGTTTGGAAAAATCTGCTCCCCCTGAATAGTAACACAATACTTTGCTATAGCACCTTTCATCTGAAGGTCTCCAACTGCTTAGTACTGAAGGAGAAGTCATGGGCCTGATCCTCACCTGGCATCTTCAAAATGGACTCTCTCCTTTTACTTAAGTGGAACTGCACTGATTTACACCCTTGTATGTCTTCACTGCAGCTGGTAACGAGACTCCCAGCCCAGGTAGACAGACTCATGCTAGCTCCGACTAAGCTAGCGTGCTAAAAATAGCAACATGGATGTTGTAGCTCAGGCTCTGAAACCCACCCTGGGTTTGAGCTCAGGTGGCTAGCCCCAGTCTCCACTGGAGGAGCAACCTGTACACTGCTATTTTTAGCATGTTAGCTCCAGCGAAGTTAGCATGAATCTATCTACTCAGTCTGGGAGACTTGCTCCGAGCTGCAGTGTAGTCACACCCCTGGATGCACAAACCCCTTTGTGAGGCATGTGAGGCATACAACTCCCATTTTACAGCTAGGTAAATGGAGAATGTGGTAAATTTGCCAAAAGTAACACAGCAAATAAAAGGCAGACCCAATAATAGAACCCAGGTGTCCTGTCTCCCCAGTCCCATTCTCTAGCCAGTAGACAACACTCTATCCAAAAGTGAGTGGAGGATTTTCAGTGGCTTAGTAGTTTATAGTCCTAGCCCATATGTGCCAAACATCTCAATTCAGCATGGTCAGGCCTGTCACAGATTGAAATGTCAGTAGAGGTGGTTTTGGAACAAATGGATAAATTAAACAATAATAAGTCACCAGGACCAGAAGGATATCACTCAAGAGTTATGAAGGAACTCAAATATGAAATTGAAGAACTATAACTGTAATATGTAACCTATCCCTTAAATCAGCCTCTGAACCACATGACTGGTGAAGAGCTAATATAATGCTGATTTTTAAAAAAGAATCCAAAGGCCATCATGGCAATTACAGATTGGTAAACCTAACTTCAGTACCAGGCAAATTGGTTGAAACTTTAGTAAAAATCAGAATGATCAGACTCAGAGATGAACATAATGTGTTGGGGACGAGTCAACATGACTTTTGTAAAGGGAAATCATGCCTCATTAATCTATTAGAATTTTTTGAGGGTGGCAACAAGTATGTGGTCAAGAGTGATCCAGTATCTCTACTGGGACCTGTGCTGTTTGACATGTTCATAAATGATCTGGAAAAGGGGCAAACAGTGAGATGGCAAAGTTTGCAGATGATACAAAATTACTTAAGATAGTTAAGTTCAAAGCAGACTGCAAAGAGTTACAAAGGGGTCTCACAAAACAGGGTGATTGGGCAACAAAAAGGCAGAAGAAATTCAATGTTGATAAATGCAAAGTAATGCACATTGGAAAACATAATCCCAACTATACATACAAAATGATGGGTTCTAAATGAGCTGTCACCTCTCAAGAAAGAGATCTTGGAGACATTGTGGATAGGTCTCTGAAACCATCTGCTCAATGTTCAGTGGCAGTCAAAAAAGTTAACTGAATGATAGGAACTATTAGAAAAGAGATACATAATAAGACAAAAATATAATGCCAATTATAAAGCCATGATCCGCCCATACCTTGAACACTGCATGCAGTTCTGGTTTCCCCATCTCATTAGGAAAATGTAAAGAGCAGGGCAACTGAAAATATTAGGGGCATGGAACAGCTTCCATATAAGGAGAGATTAAAAGGACTGGGACTGTTCATCTTAGTAAAGAGATGACTAAGGGAAGATATGATAGAGGTCTATAAAATCATGAATGTTGCAGAGAGAGTGAATAAGGAAACCCCTTCACATAACACAAGAACCAGGGATCACCCAATGAAATTAATGGGCAGCAGGTTTCAAAACAAACATAAGGAAGTACTTCTTCACACAACAAATGGTGAATCAGTGGAACTTGTTGCCAGGGGATGTTGTGAAGGCCAAAAGTATACCGGTTCAAAAAAGAATTAGGTAAGTTCATGGCGGATAGGCCCATCAATGGCTATTAGCCAAGACGGTAAGGGACACTACCCTTTCCTCTGGGTGTCCCTAAACCTCTGACTGCTGGGATTGGATGAAAGGGGATGGATCACTCGATAATGGCCCGGTTCTCTTCATTCCTTCTGAAGCATCTGGCACTAGCCACTGTCGAAAGACAGGATCATGGGCTAAATGGACCATTGGTCTGACCCAGTATGGCCAGTCTTATGTCATCAAAATATTTTAAAGCTTCCCTTCAAAAAGCTCCCCCAGTCCGGTGTTTTTCAATGAAGTGGACACACATCCCTATTTATGTCTCTTAGAGGTTGGCAAGTAGATGTTCCTCTCACCACTACTCACAATGGTGTATGTGAGCTGCTATGCCCCTAGGCATTACTGCTAGACACAATGCTGTTAAAGGTGTTCTTTATGTCTCTGGTGCTGGAACAGCAGCCCCACTGATCAGCACCGTAGTAGCATTACTTCTTGGAAGTGAATCCCCATTGGGATGAGGGTATGTGAGGCCACCAGAATTTGGAGGAGGTACTAGTGGTTCTTAGGCATTTTAATTTGTAAATAAGTGCAGCAAAAAAATAGTGCCACTTTCATTTTAATTTTTTTTTAATAAATTGGCAGAGCGGATGCTTGGGCAGCAGCCCAACTTCCACTGGAGTTGTTTATGCCATGAACTAGGAGTAGAGCCATTTCCCAATGCCCACCCTGTCCGTCTTGCATGAAATCAGCTCGGGTGTTCCTGGAAGCTAATCCAACACCAACATAGTCTCTCTGCAAGTGCCTCTCTGCCACCACTGCCCTTCATCGGCCCACACAGTCAGAGACAGTAGTGATGAGTTAAGGCTGGATTGAGAGCTGATCTAAAACATTTTCTGTGCTCCAACAGGGGTCGAAGAGTATGGAAATGGGGGAGGCATACCACTCTAAAGAAAACTTGGGACCTTCTTTCCCATTCCTGGCTTTAAAATCTAGGAATCCCTTATAATTTCTCTCTCATTGTGAGCATGTAATAACAACTCCACCGCAAGATTAGATGTGGTGGAGAACGTTGGTTTCTCTCCTCACAAACACTATCCCCTTGCCTGGCCCACCATCCCAGATGCATGCTAATAAGAGGTAATTTGGAGTAACATTGAATTAATAATGTGATAGTTAAAGAACTTGCATTTTTGTGAAATAATCTGACCAGGTTAAATAAAAGCCCTGACAGAAGGACAAATAACCAATGCAAAAGTCCCATGACTAGTTTAAATTAATTCTTAAGTGCCAAATGCATTCATTCTGTGGAAGACAAAGTGGTGAATACTTCCCAGTTGCTTAATGGAATAAGGACACTTGCAAATGATTGTTTTGTTGGGTTATAAAACTTCACATTTTCTACTGAGAAATGGATATAGACAAGCTGTTAAGAAACAGAAACTGTACATGGTAAGTATTGCATTTTTGTTAAAAGTTAAAAAAAACAAACTTGTTTCCTAAAATAAACAGTCACCTTTGGCCTGATTTTCAGAAGTGCTGACACCCACAACTCCACACAAAATCAATAGATAATGACGGTGCTCCATACCGTATCTCTTAACTTGCAAATGCCCACATATGAGACACAGTCTTTGACAGAGACCCTAAACGAGGAATGCCAACAAATTATTCTGCAGGAAACAAACTGCTGAGAGACTCATTCCTTCAGCGAAACTAACTCTTGATAGAACCTGCATTTCATAATTGTTTATTTCTGAGGTGAAACCATTTTCAACAGCCAAAGTGAGTGGACACCACATTTATGAGGTAACTTTGGGACAGCAATGAGTGACATCCCTCAAAATAAGGTACGTTTGAGAGGTCAAATCAGGGACATATATAATTCACATCAAATTCATGTGTGATTTGAACATTTATGGAGAATTTTTTTCATTTTTAAACTTAAAAAGCAGCTGATGTGCAACTCAATATCTGCGGGGAATGAGTGAGGGATATTAGCTGTCTTGTGGCCTTGATCAACTCCCATTGATTTTAATGGGAGTTGGATGAGTCTGTCAATTGGGTGACTGGTAATCCTTCAAATTTCACATGTAACTAGCTGGAAATTATCCTGTAGAATGACCTGATGCTTGAATATATGGCTCCCAGCTTTACAACACCTAGCAAAATTGTAGGCTAGCAACTCAGAGACTGTCGGTGAGGCCCAATAGATAAGGCACTGGACTAGAGTTCAGAAGACATGGGTTCTAATTCCCAACTCACCTGCTATGTGACTCTGGGCAAGTCATTTTAATCTCTCTATGTCTCTATTTTCCCATCTGTAAAATGGGGATAAAGATGCCTCTTTTGTAAAGTGTTTTGAGATCTACAGATGAAGACCATTATATAAGGAGCAAGGTATTAATATTGAATTGGCAACTAATTTTACCACTTTCAAAAGACAGTTACAGAGGTTATCAACAGAACTGGGTGAAAATGGTGAAAGCTTTGCTGCAAAATTTCACACACAGATTTTCACCGTTTGGGTTTTTCTTCACTCTCCTCAAATTTTGTGTTTGTGCATTGAGAACATGCACACACAGAGAGAGAATTTTTAACAGTGAGGGTGATTTCCCATTGGAACAGCTTACCATGGGAAGTGGTAAATTCACCACTTATCTTTAAATCAAAATTGGATCTCTTCCTAAAAGATATGATCTATTACAACCATAAGTCTTAAGTAGTCTTAAGTAGTAGGGGAAAATAATTCCTACCACTGTAGAAATTACTGGCTGGAATTTTATAGTCTGAGTTACAGATGTCAGACTAGATGATCAGAGTGGGTTTTTTTTTTGGCCTTAACATTTATAGAGCTCAGAATCTAAAAATTCTTAGACAAGATTTGTGGTTAAGGCATTAGATGAGGACTCTGGAGATCTGGGTTCAGTTCTCAGATACGCTCTGCATGACCTTGGGCAAGTCACTCAGGGACAGATTTTTCAAGGTATTTAGGTGCCTAAAGTTGCAGATAGGTGCCTAGCTCCCATCAATTTCAGTGGGAGTCAGACTCTCAGGCACTTTTAAAAAATCACACTAGGTGCCTGTCTGCATCTTTAGGCACCTAAATATCTTTAAAAATCTGGCCCTTAAAACGTAATCATGCACTGCTGGAGTCAATGGACGTTTAGCCAGTGATGTCAATGGGAGCAGAAGCAGGTCCTTAGTGTCTCTGTGCTTCAGTTTCCCATTTATAAAATGGACATAGTAATACTTCCTTTCTCCCATGTCTGTCTTGCCAGTTTAGACCCCGATCCTACACAGTGATCCGCATGTGTTTAAATTTCCACACTGTGAGTAATCCCACTGAAGTCAATGTTATCATTCATAATATGTAAAGTTAAGGACCTGTGTAATTCTGTGCAGGATTGGGGCCTTTGGACTGTAAACTCTTTGGAGCACAGTCACTTATTTTCTGTTGTGCAGTAACTTGCACTCAGTGGAGATGATAAAAATAGAAACAATTAATAAAATTTCACATTTTATTGATCGTCAAACAAAGAAAAATTTAGGCTCTTAACAAGCAAGGTCGCTCTCCATTACGCAACACACAAATAAGCAAGACATCAAAGACAAGAATTAGAGTTGATATGGGACCTTTAAACCCAAATCAAATTAGCATGTTAAAGAGAGATCTTTGATTCAAGCTTAATAATGGTGATTTTTTTTGTTTTGTTTTATACTTAATCAGCTTCACAGCCCACTGTGCAGTCAGATGCTATGAAAACATATCAAAGGGAGTAAACATTCTGTTTCAGCTTTTTAGATCCTTTTTACCTAATTATCTTACTTAGATGATCTTTTAGTTTATATTCTGCACGTCCCACCTTTTCACACAAGTTTTCCCTCGGTAACAAGGGCTGAAGAACGACCAGCATCAGGTCTCATAAACAGAGAAGATTGAAAAACATCAAAAACATGAGTGAATCAAGGAATGGTAGAGAGATTTTTAACATCATGGTATCGAAGTTGGTTTCTTGGGAGACTAATGATGAAAGGGTTCCTGGAAGAAGCAAGTTCTGAAAAGGGGCTTGAAGGAACGTGGCTGAGATAGAAAGACAGAAAAGGCATGAAAGAAGATAAAGATAAAAGTGGGAAAAGAACCAATGAGAGCAATTCAGCAAGAGGCTTAAGAGGGAGAGTGGGGGAAACAGGAGAAAGGAGAGTATCGTTATGCAGATGCTTAAGAGTGACCAGGAGAAGTCTGAACTTCATTCCAACAGAGACGAGCAGTAAACCAAGGGGTTCAAAGAGAGTGACATGGTCACAGCACTGGAGGATGATAGTGGTTTTCCCAGCAGCATTTTGGATGGCTTGCAGGGGAATATCAGGAGAATCAAGGAAACAAAGCAGGTGATGAGGCAGGAGATGACTGAGGTATGGACAAGATTTTGATGGTACAGACTGAAAAGATGAATTTTGGAGATGTTGCAGAAGAAGACATGACAGGATTTTGAGCCAGCTCCGATGTTGGTGGGGGAGCAGGTAAAGTTAGAAAGAAATGTCAAGTATGACATACTGTGTCTGATCAGTTGAAGGCAGATTTCCCTTAGGAATACTAGCACATTTAGGGGGATACTTTTACTAATGACTGTAAGAGAGAACATGGCGTTTGGGAAAACAGATTGGTCATGGGGAAAAATTCCATTCTTGATCAGTAACGTTTCAGCACAGTGTCTTCTTGACATACTATTTTTGGGTGGCTTTTTCTTCTTGAATCTTGAAGAGGCTTGGATATTAATATGAAGGGATGGGACTTAACATTTAACGAGCTAGTACTCATATGGCACCCACTGCCATAGTACCTGAGCATCTAAGAACCAAAAAGAGGTTTCATTAACCTGTTTCTGGAAATTGTGAGTCATTGTGTGGGGGGAGCTGGAAGAGACAAGAAGACTGAAGAAAATTCTTATTCACTCATTAAATATTAAATTCATTTTGGCACAGCACCAATTTATATCCCAGAAACCAGAAAAGAACCATTCCTCTTCATCATGACTGTAATACAATCAGCTGACAGCAGCATTACTCCAGGCAATGTTAACTGAAGGAGTCTACATCTGACATCTGTAATTTCATGTTAACAAAATAGTTAAGCTGCTGCATCCCTGGTATCTTGTGCGTCCAAGAAGTCAGGGCTTTGACTTTTCTTTAGAAGCAATGTGTTAGGGAAAGGGCAAGGAGAGGTTACTCACCTGTAACTGGAATTCTTCCAGATGTGTGTCCCTGTCAGTGCTCCACTTCAGGTGTGCATGCACCTCTGCACCTTTGATCAGAGATTTGTGGTAGCAGCGACTGGTCAGCCTATGTATGTGCCCTTCACACCCTCATGCCCCTCACTAAGGATATAGAGGGCTGTGTGGGTGAACCGCTCTCAGTTCCTTCTCTGCCACAAAGCCCCACAAGGGATTTTCAGAAGCAGAGGGGAAGGAGAGTGGGGAGCGAAGCACCCATAGTAACACACATCAAAGAACTCGTTACCACACGGGATGAGTAACCTCTCCTTCTTTGTGTAGTGTCCCTATGGGTGGTCCACTTTGGGTCACTCCTGAGCAGTATGTACCTACGAAGGAGGGAGCTTCGGGGCAGAGTTCAGCATTGAAGAGAAAACTGCATTATACTGTAGCGTCTGGTCTGGCAGCGTGAATGAAAGCATAATGGTTGGAGAAAGTATGCACAGATGTCCAGATTTTGGGTCTGCTGATTTCAGCAACAGGTATGTCTTGATAAAGGCTACAGACAGACTGCAATCTTGTAGAATGAGCTGTCACTCTAAGGGGAGTGAGAACATCAGCTAACTCATACACCCAGAGATCCACCTTGAGAGACTCTGCGTGGAGATTGTGGATTCCTGCAATTGCTTTGCAATCAACATAAAAAGCCTACGAGATTTTCTAAAGGGTCTGGTTCTATCCTGGTAAAAGGCCAAAGCTCCCCTGACACGTAGGACATGAAAAGCAGTCTCCTGTCTAGTTTAATGTGGCTCTGGGGAAAACACTGGAAGGTGAATAGTCTGACTAATATGAAATTCGGAAGAGACTACTGGTAAAAATTTTGGATGGGGTCAAGGTGACAGCTTTTCTCTAGAAAACACTGTGAATGGAGGATCTGCCATTAGAGGCCCCAGCTTTCTGACCTTTTGGGAAGAGGTGACAACCACCAAGAAGGCTGTCTTCATAGATAAATGTAACAAGGAGAATGTAGCTAGTGACTCAAAGGTGTGTTTCACAAGGCAATTAAGGCTCAAATCCTAGATTGGAGCAGGATGCCTGATTGGCAGGAAGCGATTCACTAGACCTCTTAGCAATCTCACCATGGTAGGATGGATGAAGACTGAAAAATCCTCTACTGGAGATTGTAATCGCGACTAAGTGAACCTTAATGGAATTCCTAGAAAGTGCTGATCTTTTCAATTCCAACAGGTAAGCCAAGATTGTGGACAGAGAAGAACAAGCAGGTGAAAGCTGATGACGATTACACCAAAAATTGTTTCCACTTCTGAAGGTAAGTATGTCTTATAGAGTCTTTTCTACTATTTAATAATACCTGTTGCACTTCTGATGAACAGGAAGTCTCTAACCCTGAGAACCATTGAGGAGCCATGCTTGGAGCCACAGAACCTCCTGTTTGGGATGAAGTGTCTGACCTCCATCCTGAGACAACAGAGGGGAGCTGATCGGAAGCTGCCATGGTGGGTGAGAGGCAAGTCGGATGAGGTAAAGATACCAAATCTGTCTTGGCAGAGTTGAAGCAATCAAAATGACTCTTGTCTTGGTTTTCCTTGATCTTGCTGAGAACCTTTAGAAGCAATGGGATTCATGGATACACATACAGAAAGGAGAAAGGCATCTGCTAGAGATTGGGGATCTAGACCTCCCTTGGCACGCAATTTGCTGCACTTCATATTGGCTGGCATGGCAAAAGAATCAACTCCTGGGAATCCCCACAGTAAGAATATTCTGTTGAGGACCTCGGGATCCATCTCCCATCTGTAATTTAAGGAGAAGTGTCTGATGAGGTCATCTGCCATGGTGTTTTTAATACTGGGGAGGTAAGAAACTGAGATGACTATCTAGTTGGCTATGCACCAGTTCCAGAATTTCGTTTTGTTGCAGAGAGAGAGGGAATGTGCACCTCCTTGACAACTGATACAATACATGCTAGCCAAACTGTCCTTATCTTGATGTGGCTCTGATTAGAGGAAGAAAGTAAAGGCAAGTATTTCTGACCGCTCTCAGCTCTAGAAGATTGATGTGGAGGAACTGTTTTTGCAATGATCATTTGCCCTGAATTGTATGAGGTCCCAGCTGTGCCTCCCATCTCAAAAGTGACGTGTGTGATGTTATCATGACAGTAGGTGGATTCTGGATAAATGGGACTCCTGCACAGGTATTGGCAGGTTCCTTCTGCCAGTGGAGTGACTGCAGAACCCACTGGGGAACAGACACAAGCTAGACCATGTGAAGCCATCCCTGGAGACACTGAAGATGTAACCTGATGTGCTGAATTACAAAAATGCAAGCTGCCATGTGCCCCAGCAGTTGTAGACTATTTTCTTACTTGTATGAGGGGATTGCACTGGATTTTTGAGATTTCCATCTAGTGTCCCATCTCCAGCCCTTGGGGATTTTTGCTACTTGCAGTTGTCGATGGGTCACATGCCATTGTAGGCAGTCCCATCATACCATCCCCTCCATAAACCCATCAAGCTCAGTCTTGCAGCCAGTTAAATTTTTGCCCCCACGGATCCCCTTGGAAGGCTGTTTCAGAACTTCTCTCCTCTGATGGTTAGAAACCTTCACCTAATTTCAAGTCTAAACTTGTTGATGACTAGTTTATATCCATTTGTTCCTGTGTCCACACATTGGCCCTTAACTTAAATAACTCCTCCCCTCCCTGGTATTTTTGCCTCTGATGTATTTACAGAGAGCAATCAGGTCTTCCCCCAGATTCCTTTTGGTTAGGCTAAACAAGTCAAGCTCTGAGTCTCCTCTCATAAGGTAGGTTTTCCATTCTTCAGATCATTCTAGTAGCCCTTCTCTGCACCTGTTCCAGTTGGAATTCATCTTTCTTAAACATGGGAGACCAGAATTGCACACAGTATTCTAGATGCGGTCTGTAATGGGATCCCCAGGGTGCAGCCTGGGACTGTGAGACCGCTGTGCCCCCTTAACTCTCCAGCCTGGGCTGTCTCTCACAATATCTTGCTAATGACAAGCAGCAAAGCCATCCAAGCTTTGTCATCGGTGCCTTGTATAATGGTACTAACAGTTCCCTATCTCTACTGGAAATACCTCACCTCATGCATCCTAGGACTGCATTAGCCCTTTTTCACGGCTGCATCACATTGACAGCTTATAGTCAACCTGTGATCAACAAATACACCCAGGGCTCTCTCTCTTCCTCTGTGGCTTCCAATTAATAAGTGGCCAGCTTATAGCAAATATTCTTGTTGTTAGTCCCTAAATGCATGACCTTGCATTTTCACCTTTCAAGTCTCATATTAATCCCCATCTTCTCCAATTTAATAAATAATAATAATAATAATTTCCCATGTGCCACTGTATTAAATACCTCCCTGAAATGCAGGTACATTAGATCTACAAGGAAGTCTTTAGAGTATCTAAACTGCTGCAGTACTGGTGGTATATAGGTGGGAGTTTGCTGATTTTCTGTGGCAGTCAGCTTTTGTATTGATGGTAGAGAACTCAAACACCTGGTATGGGAAAGACCATAAGAACATACGGCCATATTGGGTCAGACCAAAGGTCCATCAAGCCCAGTATCCTGTCCTCTGACAGTGGCCAATGGCAGGTGCCCCAAAGGGAATGAACAGACAGGTTATCATCAAGTGATCCATGCCCTGTCACCCAATCCCAGCTTCTGGCAAACAGAGGCTAGGGACACCATTCCTGCCCATCCTGGCTAATAGCCATTGATGGACCTATCTTCCATGAATCTGTCTAACTCCCTTTTGAACCCTATTATAGTATTGGCCTTCACAACACCCTCTGGCAAGGAGTTCCAGAGGTTGACAGTGCGTTGTGTGAAAAAACACTTTCTTGTGTTTGTTTTAAACCTGCTGCCTATTAATTTCATTTGGTGGCCCCTTGTTCTTGTATTATGAGAAGGGGTAAATAACATTTCCTTATTTACTTTCTCTATACCACTCATGATTTTATAGACCTCTATCATATCCCTCCTTAGTCGCCTCTTTTCCAAGCTGAAAAGTCTTATTAATCTCTCCTCATACAGAAGCCATTCTATACCCCTAATCATTTTTGTTGCCCTTTTCTGAACCTTTTCCAATTCCAATATATCTTTTTTGAGATGGGGCAACCACATCTGCGTGCAGCATTCAAGGTGTGGGCATACCATAGATTTATATAGCGGCAATATGATATTTTCTGTCTTATTATCTATCCCTTTCTTGATAAAGTCAGGGGTCAAAGTCTGTCCGTACCGATGCAGCACCTGATGATGGCATAGGTACTGAAGGGATAACAGAGTCTGATGATGCAGACCTCTGAGGTAGAACCTCTACGAACCTGGGTTTGGCTGTCCAAAGTTGAAGAGGTCCTTGGTACCAAATCTGGTTTAGAGATACAACTCTTAGAAGATGCTTTAGAAGCCTTCACGGTACCAGAGCACTTGGAGCCTCCCACGAACTCCCTTTGGGACCTGAGGTCTATTTCATGGGAGAACTAGTGTACCTTCTATTTTTATCGGTCAGAGGCTCAGATGGTATTAGCAGGAGTGTTGTAAGCAAGACACGTGAAGTAATTCTTCTGCTCTACTCTGTGCTGATTAGGCCTCAACTGGAGTATTGTTTCCAGTTCTGGGTGCCACATTTCAGAAAGAGAAGACTGAGGGGGGACATGATAACAGTTTTCAGGTACGTAAAAGGTTGTTACAAGGAGAAGGGAGAAAAATTGTTGTTCTTAACCTCTGAGGATAGGACAAGAAGCAATGGGCTTACATTGCAGCGAGGAAGGTTTAGGTTGGACATTAGGAAAAACTTCCTAACTGTCAGGGTGGTTAAGCACTGGAACAAATTGCCTAGGGAGGTTGTGGAATCTCCATCACTGGAGATTTTTAAGAGCAGGTTAGACAAACACCTGTCAGAAATGGTCTAGATAATACTTAGTCCTGCCATGAGTGCAGGGGACTGGACTAGATGACCTCTCGAGGTCCCTTCCAATCCTATGAGTCTATGGCACAGCTTTCTGAGTTGTGGGTACTGTCGCAGAAGCTGTCTCTCTTGAAGCCTTTGGTGACCAATACCCACACATTCAAGATGATTCTTTTATGCTTGAATCTCTAGAGACTCTCAGTGACCATGGACTTGAGGTAGATGGAGCATTCATCGTAATGGAAACTCTGTATACAGGGTGTCCTCAGTACTGGGCCAGAAGCCAGTCGTAATGCTTGCTCCATCATTAAAAGTCTAGATTTGATCTCTCTGTTCTTTCAAGAGCTGGCCTTGAAAAATGAACAAATCTTGCACTTACTGGGCTATGGGTGTCTCATAAACAACAGGGGCACTGAGGATGCCCATCACTTACTGAAAAGAGAGCCCTCTCTTAAAACCCAGGGATCCCGGAGTACCTCAGACCAAGTCCAGAATAAGCCCTTTCATGGAGGAAAAATAAATAAAAAAACAAAACACTGGGGGGAAAACATTTTCAACTACTAACACTAACTGTACTACTAAACAACTACAGAACAACTAGGTTGAAGAGATCTACACTCTGTCTCAGGCCAAAGGAGGTTGAGAAGGAACTGAGGGCGGTTTCCCCATGCAGCCCTTTATATCTTTTGTTAGGGCACAAGGATGCGAAGGGTGCATACATGGGCTGAACAGACACTGCTAGCAAAAATCTCCAATCAAAGCCACAGGGACGCATGCACACCTGAAGTGGAGCACCCGTAGGGACACTACTTGGGGAAGAAAATGTTACACCAGAGGGCCATAGCAAAATCACTGGTTGGAATATGCTATAAATCGAGGGATGAATGAAAAATGGATGCTTGTTCCAGGACAGTGACTGCTAATGCTCCCTCTGCTATTGAGATGGCCCATTTCCCATAATCTGAATCCCTAAATCCCTAAACTAACAGACACCAGAGGAGGGAAAGCCTGGATCTCATCTTGCCATGAGAAGCATGATTAAGTCTTATTTGTCTCTAGAGTGCTAGGGCAAAACCCTTGGACTTGGGCTCATAAGAAGCTGTGATGCCTCTTCTAAGCAGTATCATACAGTTGCAAACAACACGAGGAAACCACTGAATCATGATTAATGAGGGGGGAGAAAAGGAACCAAAATGGGAATAATATAAAATCTTTCTGTATTTGCACATACAAAGATACACAGTATATCTGCATATAGATATAAATAAACACACACACTTCAGTAGTATGTGGGTTTAAATATTATAGATTTATATGTTATAGATTGTAAGCTCATTGAGCCAAGGACTGTCTTTTTGTTATGTGTGTGTAAAGTTTTGTAGCACAGCGGGGCCACAATTTATGACCAGCTACTGCAATATAGATAATAAATAATACAAATTGTTCATATTTATGCAATGACTCCTGGGTGGCTCATCAGCTGTGATTGAACCTGGGATTTTCAGCTCCAAAGCCACCATTAGAGCTAAAGGACTACGCTCATCTGCAGGGAACAGTAGCCAGCATCTAACCTTTGTGTATTAAGAGAAATGGACACAAAATGCACTTTGCCAGCGTGTTAGACATATAACTACCTATTACTTACACACACAAAATGTGCAGCACTGAGAGATGTAACTATCTAAGCTAGCAAGGGGTTCTGATTGAAGCTCTCACAGTTTTCTGCATAAATTAATTGTACCGTACCACTACCTGACATATTTTAAACAGCTACAGAACATATAGTAACCTCCAAAGGGTATAATATAGACATTGATTCTTAAAAACTAGTCTCCCCTAAATTGTTTCACTGGCAGATTTAGTTGGACCAAAGACCCTCTTTGCATCCACGCCATGACAATTCCCATCCCTACATAAACACTTTGAAGTGCTGTAATGCGCAGGCAAAGGCTGGATAGACTACCAAACACGTCAATATTTCTTTTCCTCTAAACAGAAATGTTAATGGCCCTCGAAGGGCTAGGTAAGACGCAATGTAAGAATCTATTCAGCATGTTCGTTGATCTAACCGTCCCCCTCCTTCACTACAAATACACTGCCCCATTAACAATCATATAGTGAACAGTAAGAGCCAGGCACAAGTTTTCCTCAGTGAAAACATCTTTTGATGGAAAACGATAGTTTATTCTAAATACAAATTTTTGTTTCTATGGAAATACTTCTGTTTTTTTGGGCTGAAAAACCAGAAAAAAAAATTTCACTTTTCATTTTCCACTCCTATTTATTTCCCTCCACCACAACTCCATTTTCCCCTTTTCTATTTTGCCACTAGAAAAGAGGGGGCGGAGAATACAGAAAAATACAAGTTCAGCTTTAGGTTTTGGCTTGTCATTGAAAAAATTCATGGGAAATTAAAAAACAAACAAACAAAACAAAAAACAAACCACCACCCAAAACAAATAAAAATACTTTTCCCCTAAAATTAAATAATTAATGCAAACGGTTGGCATTTTTTAGCAGCTCTAGTACACGGTATAGAGAATGACAGTGGGTGAAATGGAATCAACTACATCCGAGAGACAAAAATCTAAGACCTAGGGTGAAATCCTGGTTTTATTGAAATCAATAGCAAAGCTTCCACTGACTTCAATGGTGCCAGGGTTTCACCCATAACCTTGGTGCACAGAGCGCTTTGCATCTAATTACCTGTGTACCACACTGAAAATCTTCCTGACCAATACGTATTATTCTGCATGTTCATATACACAGTGATCATACCTGTTCCATCCTCCCAACGACAAGAAAACATCGTGCATTTATTAAGTAAAAAATATGGATCTGATATTCCACAGAGGCATAGCACTCACAATTTACAGTGAAGATCCAATGCCCATTGATGTCAGTAGAAGTTGACTAGATCCCGCTGCATTTGAATATCTTATTTGTACTGCTGCTAATGTATAAATAACCTACTGTTTTAATATCAGCAGTACTATACACATATTAATAAAAACCTCCATCACACCAACAGTTCACCAATGTCAAAAGGGAGATCTGCAAGCCTCATCTCCCATTCTCTTATCTCATGCAGCTATTTCTTATGCAGACACATTTCTGTATACAAATGCCATTATACTTGACCCCCGGTTCACCCTGTTTCCATTACAACGCTGTAGACTCAACCAGACTTGCTCCAGTGCCAACTCTGTGCTGTCATTCCCTGCGCAGAATGGTAATAAAGAAATCACTGTTTTAAGCTGACAAAGAGCAGATTTCTTACTAAGTAAACACTGATGTTTTGGTAGGGAAATTAACTTATAAAATTGTGTCTACAAAGGGAGACCATACAGATGGACTTTGTTAAGACACTGCAATACAGTCAACAGTGGTTAATTCAATTGAATGCTATTTATCAGATTTTTTTTAAAGGCTTATCCAGTTTTTGCAAATGCAAATGCAAAAAAAAAAAAAAACAAAAAGAAAAACAGAGAGTTTTCTTAGTTGCAGAGCGATTTGTTTTTGGATGGCAAGACAGCCGATCAGCTTCTACAGTGAACGCGGAGTAGCTTTTCTGCTGAGTAGCACAGCTGAGCAGCGCCATTCACTCTAGAAGCTGATCAAACGTTGCCTCCTTGCCTTCCAAAGTGATCTTAGGCACATCAGCACCATGTCCTCCCTTCCTCTAGCAATGGCAATATTCTGATTTGTTTATACTGCTTCCCCATACGAGTACCAAGTGTCCCAAATCCATTCTTCAGTCCATTCAGTCTTTGGAAAACAGATTACTAAGCACAGCAGGTAAGGGATGGCAGATTCAATTTGTCCAACCCTCACTCAGTCTTTTAAAACTATCATTTTCCCAACTTGGACTATTTTTGTCCTTAATTTTTAAAGGGTTAGTTTTAATGCACTGAGAAAAGTGGCAGGATGGCACCTTTACAGATTGAATTTTTCAGTTTCTCTCTAAAACACAGCACAGAGCTTCCCCTCCCCTTACCACTGAAACTCAACTTGGGGGCAGGGATAGCTCAATGGTTTGAGCATTGGCCTGCTAAACCCAAGGTTGTGAGTTCAATCCTTGAGGGGGCCACTTAGGAATCTGGGACAAAATCAGTACTTGGTCCTGCCTAGTGAAGGCAGGGGGCTTGACTTGACTTGACTTAATGACCTTTCAGGGTCCCTTCCAGCTCTATGAGATAAGTATATTTCCATATATATTTATAACTGGAGGTAATTATTATAAGGGAGGATTAAGGGTACTTCAGTTTCCAGGCCTGTTCAGCCCCTGGTCCCTCTGCAAACTGGTGGAGTTTTGTAATGTTAGTTCTTGTCAGAGGTGAAAGTAAGCCGGTGTGCCATACCAGGGCAGATCGGCTTCCCCTGGCAGCAATTTAAAGGGCCTGGGGCTTGGCCACCGCTACAGCCCCAGGCCCTTTAACTTGCCGCCGCTACCCCAGAGCTCCGGGGGTGATTTAAAGGGCCCAGGGCTCCCAGCTGCTGCTACCACAGCCCCGGGCCCTTTAAATCCTGATTTAAAGCACCGGGTATTTAAAGGCCCCGCCTCTTCTGGTAGAGGCCACGCCTCTTCCGGTTGAGCCCCCCCCAAGGACTCCGGAGTACCAGTGAGTCCTTTAAGTTACTTTCACCCCTGGTGCTTGTCCATCAGGAGCTGGAGCCAGCCCTTAACTTATTTCCCAAAGGATGATTCTTATGTTCTTATGTAATGATTTTGAGTGACTGCTGACACTCTGAACAGAGATCTAAAACTCATATCCTATTTCCAATTACCAGACCTAGCCAGTCACCCATCTGGGATCTTCTTCTCTATGCAGATGGAGATCTGTCACAGTTTGGGGGAAAGTTGAAGATATATTAATTTTATTAACATAAGGTAAAAAATGACTTTTGAGAGTGTGTGTGTGAGAGAGAGAGACAGACACGCACATTGTCAAGTAGGTAAGCCATCATTTAAAATTAGGGAATCAAGATATTAAACACACTTGAATTTTAATGAAGACATTTGTAATTGACTTAATTCAGTGCAAACAGTTTAATTTAAACATTACTGTGTGGTTTTGAAAAGGCAAAATACAGCAGCATTGTGTTAGTGCCCAAGAATCAAAAAGCAGAACTGATGAGATACAACGGATACTAGCTACCAGATACTTCAGTGATTACCATGGTATAGATGCCTAGAAATAGACAGAAACTGTGAAACTGGCAATTCTAGCTTTTGGATACAAATTTTAAAAATGCATAAGTAATTTAGGCACCTATGCACCATTTCCAAAAGTGACATAGGCACTTAGGCCGAGATTTTAAAAAGTCATTGCTGCACTCAGCGGTGCAATGCCTAACAGACTGAGGAGCCCACATTGCATTTTCAAAAGGGATGTAGGCACTTAGGAGCAAAAATCCCTGTCTTAATTTCTTTTGAAAATGAGATGCGGGCTCCTAAATCAGTTAGGTGTTGCATGCTGAGCCCAGCAACACCAATTTACCTTTAAAAATCTGGACCTTAGAGCCAGATTTAAAAAGTCCCATTGAAATGAATGGGTAGGTCCCTAACATGCGTAAGTGCTTTTGAAAATCCAACTAGGCGCTTTTCTGCATCTTTAGGCCCCTAAATAACTGTGAAAGTCAGGCCCTTAGGCGCCCAAGTTCCAGTGACTTTCAGTGAAACTTGAGCTTCTACATGCCTAAGTCACTGGAAAAGAGGTGTTTGTGAAAATTTTACCCTTTGTCAAAGTTGCGTGAAGTGTCCAATGTAAACAAATAGCATAAATTGTACAAAATGAAGTTGATTTTTAACTTTTTTATGGTTTAAATAATCTAAAGTGTTATTAGTAGCACAGGAAATTAAACTTAGAACAGAACTTCTATATTAACAATGCCCCTTTATATGAATCACATTTCAGCCTAAACGTTAATGTAGTGTACAATACGAGGGCAAAATAATCAGTCTGGCTTAGTACTGTACAATATATTTGATACTCATGAATGATGTAAGGACCAACACTACTATACAAGCCTGCTGTAAAATTGATTTTAGCCAGTATCAAAAAGCATGAGAAGGTACAGGTACTGTACTAAGCTTGACCAATGATGGCATCTGGAGGAGAAGCTAAGCACAAGGAGAAGAGTTGAAAGTATATATTAGTGGGAGACAAACTTTATTTACACAAGTCCTGCTTGAATGATCTCATTCTGGTGTTAGCAAGCTAAGCAGAATGATGGGATAACTGGCCAAGAATGAACAACAAATATAGAGTATCCTAGTGTAGGCACGGATTTTTTATTAGCACGTTTTTAGGAAGTCCTTGTGAAACTTCAATAGAGACAAGTATCAGGGGGTAGACGTGTTAGTCTGTATCTACAAAAACAACAAGGAGTTTGG
Source organism: Terrapene triunguis (assembly GCF_002925995.2). Lineage (NCBI taxonomy): Eukaryota > Metazoa > Chordata > Testudines > Emydidae > Terrapene > Terrapene triunguis. The sequence goes on along the minus strand of NW_020664413.1, from coordinate 7,513,687 downwards.
TGGCACCTTAAAGACTAACAGATTTATTTGGGCATAAGCTTTCGTGGGTAAAAACCTCACACGAAAGCTTATGCCCAAATAAATCTGTTAGTCTTTAAGGTGCCACCAGACTCCTTGTTGTTTCAATAGAGACAGATCTGCATTTCCATCTTCCTTTTCTTTTAACTACAGCTTTCAAAAAAAATTAAGAGGTCTCCCATTTCATTTTAATCTATAGGCCCAGTATATCAAGAGGAGTTTTGCTGCTGGTCTCTGTAGGCTCGGTCAGGCACACAGCTGAACTCTAATGCAATCAGAGAGTGCAAAGACCTTGATGCATTTCAGGCAAGGAGATTATTTTTCAGTGTAGTTTTCACCCAGAGAAGGTGATAATAGGTGAAGGAAATTAAATTGAGACCCTACATTGTTAAGTAAGAAAGACTTTACACACACCCCTTAAAGACAGATACCTTCCTACGTGAACCACAACATTGCATTGTCTGGGAGAAATGCAACTGATAAACACAAACTTGGTCGAGTTGGGGTTGAGTTTATGAAAGGCAAAGCAGTGAAATCAATCATATAACCAGAATCTGAGTCAAAGCCAGTCTGGCAAAGTAGACTGACAACTACTGAAGGATAGAAAACTACTGAATCCAGTACAAGATTTCTAGAAGGGAGTATGGTCTGTTATTTAGAGCAACCAACCAGAAATCAGAACTCTTGAGTTTGAATACCAGGTCATGTACTCACGATGTCACTTTGGGCAAGTCTCTGTGCCTCAGTGCAAGGAATAAACCAGGTTTAAATAGATGTCGGAGAGTACCCACACAAAGCTCCACTGGTTTAATTAAACTGGTGTAACACCATACCTTTAGTCGAATCAGTGCAACTTGTGTGTGTAGACAAGCTCTTCATGTAGTTCACCACGTAATTCAACACAAGTGCAGTCTTGCTCAAGAGAAAACAGGATTACTGGGACATTGAGGTTCATCAGCAGATCAGGCACTGGAGGGGAAGTAGAGAAAGCTCAGGTATCTTCTACCTGCATTAGGTGAGGATCAAGCCAGCTGTTTTCAGAAGAAGCAGGCTGGAGAATCTCTTATCCTTGTGACTGTATCCATCTCAATGCTGATTGGAATCAAACCAGACAATGAAGATAGGAAGTCTGGAGCTATACCAGTGTTAGATCTCACAAGCCAAGTGGGGTCAAGACTTAGTACGTGAACAGGAGACCTCCAAGGAAAACCCCAGGTTGTCGCAGGAAGCAGTGTTGGTGAATTAGTATTTAGTACTTTTCCCTCTGACTCAGCATTCAATACCCCAGAACATACTATCAAGGAGAACTTTGTTGCTTGAGATGCTGCCTTTCCAATCAGATATAAAGCAGAGGTACTGAGTACTTGTGCTCATTAAAGATCCCTTGGACCACTTGTGAAAGAGTAGGGTTGTTAAATCCACTACCCTGGCCAAATTCCATTTTAGGTTCTTACATTCTGATCATCTAATTTCCATCTATCATTTGTATTGGGTAAGGCACTCTTCACTTCCTCACCTAAACTGCAGCAGAATTTTGCTGTGTGAGGTTAAACAGCAACTGTACTCTACTCCGGAGATGGCTGGATTTTAGTTGTGGGTGACACGAGACCTCTCTTTTTGAAGTGTATGAAGTGCTTTGGGATCTGTTGGGCTGAGAGGTGCAAAATAAATATAAGTTTTTATTTCTTTGTTTTGAGAATGCTAGTGGGGTAACTTGGAAGCAAGTAAACTTCTATTTAAATGTTTAAACGCATTGTACTGAACTTTGCAGATTCTTTTCTTCTCATCCGCACATCACATTATTTCTCACACCCTCGGCCACTTTCCCTTATAGACAGAAATAGTTCAGCGGGAGGTGAGGAAGCAGCTAGGAAGAGGGGATATGGTAAGAGCTATGACCTTTTCCCTAGGAACTGCATTCAATGTTCTTCCTTACCAGCCCATGGAAAATATGACGTTATTCACATTGACCTAGACCCTGGCATGTGGTAATTCACACATTTTATGGGAGCCAGGGTGCAGATGATTAATGATTAATGCAGATTAGAGAGGAAGGATAGACCTGTGGTTAGGATGTTGGCCAAAGACATGGGAGTCCAAGGTTCAATTTCTTGCTCCAACACAGGCTTCCTGCGTGACCTTGGGCAAGTCACTTAGTCTCTCTGTGCCTCAGTTCCCCTTCTGTAAAGTGGGATGATAGTACTTCGCAAGGATGTTATGAGGATAAATACATAAGAGAGGTGCTCAGATACTATGGGTAATAGGGATGGCAGAAGTATCTATATTAGGGATGCACTGTTTTTACTGTAATTGAAAACTAGTTCAACACCATTATCCAACTATCTATTTTCTAGATGAGTGGTGTGACCACACTGGCTCCAAAGACCACTGAAGTCAATGGAAGGAAAGACTTTCATTATGTTTAGTGGGCCTTGTATCAGACACTAAGTTGCAATTTAAACTGAATAAGTTTATTCTATCCTAGCCATGGAACTGGTACTATATTTAAGACCTCAGAATCTGGCAGCTGGTATTATAGTAGAATTGCTCACTACATCAAGGATACAAACAGGGAAGAGATGCCACTGGAAGGTATTAGGCAGTCAGTAGTTCTAAATAAACACAACTACCATTAACTCAGGATGCAGAAACCTTTGGTTATTTCAAACAGGACATTTAAATTGCTAAATCGATCCAAGAGAATCTCCTCTCCCTCTTAACTGCATATATGATCACAGTCAATATTCAGGACAAGAATCCCACTTACTTCACTGGGAATTTCCCCCCATTGAGCACTGCAGGACTGGGCTGAATATCATTATGACACCATCTCTGTTAGTTTATATTTGAATCAAGAGAGCCATTCCTGAAGCCTGCAACATCAGCAAAAAATCTAACACCCTAACAAGTCTAAAGTCAGTTGGAAAGTCTAGATTGTCCTGTCAAATGAATGCAATATTAATGTTTTAACAGCTGAATTCTATAAGTGAGATTTAATGAAATCTATGTAGTGGGTGTTTTTAAGGCCTCAATTCAGGAGAGCGTTTGAGCCTATGATTAAGTCCCATTGAAGTCAATGGGATTTAAGCACATACTTCAAATTAAGCATGTGCTTAAGTGCTTTCCTGAATAGGGATAGATTTAAGCTTTGCTGCCTAGAAAACCTTTATATACCACTCTGCCTTATCACCTGTCCATCTCTTTTCAAATCTCTTCTTCAGACTTCTCTTTTTTCCTGTTGCCTACATCTCTTAAATTAAGCTCCCTTTCATTTATTGGTTTGATGATGGAACACTTTAATTCTTTCACTGCCCAATATCTTTACATGACTGCTTTCTGTCATTCATATCACATAGAGTCTTCTCTTGAAGTGTTTAATACCGTAGAGCATTTTGGGATGAAAGGTGATATATAAAATGAAGTTGTACTGAATCATGGCGTTCTGAGAATCGGGACACATTATCTGGATTAAAGTATTGCCCTAAAGTAGAAATGAACTTGAAACTTTCCCATTTTATTTATGTATGAACCACAGTCCTGTAGCCCTTCCTCTAGCAGCAGTAATTTTGGATATGTGGTTACTCTGTGGGATCTTATTAGAGGTTTTCAGATGAGGCATTCAATCAGCAGCTAACAAGTCCTTCATCCGGTTTGCAAATTGCAAGTAGCTAAAGTACCTCCAGGACCATAATGGAGAAGATTCTTAAGAACACTCAAGACGAAACAGAATAACTCGTCTTCATGATGTTATTACTGTGGCACTGTGCTATTAACAGGACCTGGGGTAAAATTTTCAAAAGCCCCCGATTTAAGAGCCTAAGTCCCATTTTAAAAGTAGCTTAGGCATTTAGGAGCCTAAATTTCATTGAAAGATAATGGAATTAGGCATCTAGTCTGATTACACTGGACCCTCACTAGAACACGCGTCTATATAGCGTGAATTCGCATATAACGCGGTCGCGGCCATGGATCCCAAATTTAATTACTTTAATTGCAATTCATTTTAACGCAGTCCCCGCTATAACGCGGTACCACACGTGGATCCCAAATCCCGCGTTCTAGCGAGGGTCCGGTATTTTCATTCTCTAATTTCTGAATATCAAAGTTTAGCTCTGTTATTTGCCTATTTCAACTGGGAAACAGAAAAGAAAAGTTATAAAAAGCCTACAAAGCATAAAATTATATAGATGCTGGAACTAGGGGTGCTGGGGATGCTGCCGCAACCCCTGGCTTGAAGTGGCTTCCATCAGATACAGGATTTACAGTTTGGTTCAACAGCTCTCAGGACCCCCACTCTACAAATTATTCCAGCACTCCTCATTATATAAAAGTACAGTTTCTCAAAGAGCGCTGGCACACAGAAGAAAAGCATACATCTGTGGCTCAGAGTCAAATTAAGGGATCCAGAATGCCCATTTGAAAGAATGTACTCCAGCTGAAGCTTTCTGCAGATTTGCAACTTTTCAGAACAATAGCACCCTGGTCTGCCCTTTGAGTTTTGCAAATGCGTGTGTAGAGTTAGCTCCAGGCAGGGTATCCAGATCCACAGCTCTGCCAAATAGGGGCTTTTTTTTTTTTGCCCCAGCCATATGGGTGGTCTTAGCATCAGGTTTGAAATATCTAGAATCCCTCGAACCACATGTTCTAATCCCAGTAGAGTTGACTCAATCCTTCATCTTTCCAGGGTAAATGGACTTTTATGCACTTTTTTTGTGAGAGTGGGGGTCTTTTGGATGAGATTTTAAATATCTGTGCTCTGCATGGACATCAAAGATCCTGCATTTTCATTCCCGTGTCGTAAGCCAACATTCCTGCCATTCGGTTTTGTCTCTCAATACTGCCCACTGTTTGCTTGCCTGGGCCAGTGGTGAAGAGTGCTGTGGAGGCAGAATGTGCAGCCCTGGGAAAAGGGAGTACCTTATCCTCTCTATCGCTAACCAGTGCCACTGATGGGTCTTCTCCAGTCTTCTCTACAAGCTAGAAGGATTTCAGAGAAGCCCAATGAAAATGAGGGGGTTAAAATAATTGATTTCTGAGGAAATGTTATAGGCTACAGTGGGTCTAATTGGTTACTAAGAACAGGAGGAATATGATAACATTCTACAAATGTCTGAAGTGCAAAATTTTATTAGGGAGTTGCTAGTAGTAAGGGGGTGAAATTAAAGAAGAGAAGATGTAGGGTGACTTATCAAAGTAAACTAATGGAGAGCTCCATTAGATTGTGTAACAGTCTGGTAAAGGAAGTAGTGGAACTCCATCCTTTGGGACATTTAAAACTGGATTGGACACAGCACTGGAGAACATTCTATAAGGAACAATGATGCATTGGCACTGGGATGCACCAGGTGCTGCAATAAGTCATCATAACATCTCATTTCCATGAGTCCACAAGAACTAGGTTGGTTGTGAAATATGGCCTTACAGGGAGGATTTAAAGTTAAGAAAAATGGAAGGCAAGGGGGATCCCTTCCCATTTAGACTGGAAAAGACTGTGAAAATTTTATGAAGTGAATGGCAAGAGGTAATAACTGTTCAACTCCCATGACACATGAGGTCAGCATGTGAACAGTGGTAGAGAATGGACTATTGAGGGAATCCTAAAAAGTTTAGAGAATGGACCATACCGCTGAAAATAGCCTATAAAATTTTCCACAGATGGGAAATTTTGACCGTTGCCCATCCTTTATTTTATTGTCTGAATATTTACCCCTAGGAAAGCAGTGAGGGAATGGAGTTCAGTTTTTTTTTCTAAAGTGTGAGTTTAGCACTGGATAAGGGTGGAGCATGAAGTCACTTTCAACCTGTAATAAAGAGAGGTAAGCAAAGGAATTATCACTTAAGACTTTTGACGTGAAGCTTTGAGAATGACACTTACTCAAAAGCAGCAGTGGGTTTTATGGAGTGATGTCATCAACGAACACACGCCAGAGATTTAAATAAAAGCCCTCAGAGATCAGATTCCTGTTTTCAATGCAGAATATCCTAATCAGTTTTACATATCCAACAGTGATTGGATCAAGTCAGAGTTGCAGTTCACGTTTCAGAAAAAATTCTTGCAATTTAACGAGCCAGACCCTCAGCTAGTGTTAACTGGCACAGCTCCCTTGAAGCCAATTGAAATCCACTAACTTCACTGGAGCTAAGCCAATTTACAACAGCTACAGATCTGGCCCAGTACATTTATTAATTCAGTCTACAAGGCTTGCACCTTACTTTATGGTTTAGCAACTCTGACACAACATACTTTCAAATCTGTTTGGATTTAAAGTTTATGGTTGAGATGTTCAAAGCACTCTGAGGGGTTTAAACAGACATCTTCCATTAAAATTGTTGTGCAATGTGTCTAAATCCCCTAGACCACTTTGAAAGTCTCCACTGAGATGCTTAGCACATACAGAGTCAAAAGAAATTATATCCTCAAATTAAGGAAATATATTGTATAACTCCATTTCCATGTAATCACTACTATGACACCATTGTGAATAGGCATCAGAAGAGAGGGGCTGATTTATGTTTTCATGCTGGAATTGGTTATACCATCAGAAAAGCTACACAAACTCTCTAGCTATCATGTGAGCAGCCACCGTCTCTTGCTCCTTTTTATTTATTTTTTCATTTCATATGACTTTAGTGCTGGTGAAAGGTGCCAGAGAGGCCAGCTCTGGTTTCCAATGGCTTAATATGTTCACAAGTTCTGAGCACACAATGTCGCTACTGAAGCTGATGGGAATTGTGGGTGCTCATTTTCTGTGGATCCACAGGACAGAAGGTAGCAATGTGCCACAACCCAGCTCTCACAGACCACGTCTAGAGATGAAAGGGTCATACAGCAGTACTCAGCATCTCTCATGTTTCATCCTCGCTCTCAAAGAGCATTAGAAAGGTCCTACCCCTCTTTTAGAGAGCGAGAAACGGCGGCACAGAGAGGTGAAGTCAATTCTCCAAATGCACAAAGCAAGACAGACGCAATTTAGTATCCTGACCATTTAATCTTTGGCCTCTTGAAATTGGACAAGGCATCCAAGTAGTGCTACCTATGTTTGTTTTACAGTGAGAGCTGTATTAACATTCCCCAAATCACTTCATAGGAGTCACCAAAGAACCATCAGAAGGTAATAACTTTTAGTAATTACAGATTTGGGATAGGTTTGAACCAGCATCCTAGAGTGAAACAGGCTCTATAATCCATTATTGATCTCTTTAGTCATCCAGTCTAGGAAAGGAAGTGCGTGTATGTATGTCTGTGAGAGGGGGGTTGGGAGAAAGAAGGGCACAGGGTAAACTCCATATAATCAGCCAAAACTGCTTTCCAAATGAGCAACGAACGTATCCATTTGGTCAAAGTAATGAAATTGCAAAATACACAAAAATGTGTCTCCGGGCAGCTGTTTGCTTTGACTCCGGAGGGAGCGCTCTCTATCTCCAAAGCAGCACAGTACCATCAATCAGAACGTGCCAAAGCTTTGCTACTCCTGTAGCAAAGTAAATATGAAAATGCACACATTTTATTGGCATGTATGTTATGAGGTAAATTGACTAGTGTGCTTATTTCTAAAAGAAGTGACCTTAACGAAGGAGTCTCCCTTTTTTAACTGCCTGCCGGGATTAGGACTGCCATCTCTTTCCAAGGCAGAAACGCCTTCTGGGTATAGTGGATTGTGTGCTACTCCCCCACCCCCCACCCCAACACTCCTAACTCCTCATCCCAGTTTCCCCACCCCCCTCCTCATCCCTGTCCATCTGCTTGCCCAGACAGTTCCAGTTTCCTGCTCTGCCCAGACCTTGTTCTTGCAGGTGGCTAAACCATTGTAGCTGAAACTTAAAAAAACAGCCTGAGGCAGACACCCACCATGGAAAATTTCAGCCCTAATGGTTAACGTTCAGCAAAGTTAGAAGCAATTGAAAACAGGATCTTATAATGAGAAGCTTAATAACGGGCAACTTTGCCAGCTTTGCCCATAAATATATCGATATTTCTAGGAAATTTTGCACCTGATTTTGGAAAAATGTTGTAAGTATCCAGGAGGCAGAAGAACTGTTTACCATAGTAAAAAAGACACAGAGTAGAGTAAAACTAGGAGAACTGGGGTCAGATGTAGGAAAAATGTAAGTTGAACACCAGGGAAAACTTCAGCTCCCAGGAAACTTATTGAAGCCCCATCTATTGAGACATTTAAAATTAAGCCAGATAAAAGCACTCAGAAAGGGACAATTGGGAACACTTTTGCACTGGCAGGGAGATGGACTAGAAAAGTCTTTCCATCTCAAGATCTTTTGGGGGAAATTCAGCTCTGGTGCAGATCACTGAAACCAATGGTATTTCACACATTTACGCCAGTGGTGAGTTTGGTCTTGGGATTCTATGTTTTTTTTAAAGGGACAACAGAATTTGGGTGACGAAACAACAATTCTTAAAAAAAAAAAAATAATAATGTCAGAACCACATCCTGAAAAGACACTAGAACGCCAGCACAGAAACAACGCTGCTTTTGTTTGTTACACTACAGAGCGTCTGACAGGGCTTTAACCTCTGTTTAGGAGCTACTGTTAAAAAGCCTCTTGCTGAGTCAAGCCTAAGCATGCTGCTTACAAGGGTTAGCCCTGAGGGCTCTTGCGTTGGCAGAGGCTTTCTAGCTGAGTTAGGGTTTTTTTGTTTTGTTTTTTTGTTTTGAAAAAAACAGAGTAGCTAAGAAAGCCTAGACATGGGGAGAGAAAGGGGCTACTAATAATCACCTGAGTCTCTGGAAGGAATTTTACTATCTATTTAAGGACATGATCCTGCAAACTTGACACGAGTGGTCCCATTCATTCAAATGGGGTTACTACCAAGATTCAGGATTGCACAATCGGACCCGAGTGAAGTAAACTTTTATAAAGTCATATGAAGAATCTTGCTAAAATACACAATAGCCCCTTTTTTACAATCCACTGTTCGAATGCATCAAGTGAAGTCATTTGTCTCAGTGGAATACTGGAGTCTGAAAGTTTGATTCAACCAATATTGGGTCTCTGGTCTTCTTACAGCAAACTGTGATGAAAAGTGAAGAGAGAAATTCCAATCAATAAATAAATACTGTAGGGAACATATATCATCATAATTCATCCTCAGGACACAGTCCATCTTGTGTGTTGAATGAGATAGAAGTGTTGTGGAAAAAACAGTATGACTGTATAATTAAAGAGTGTATCACAGCGAATATGCACAAGGGAGTAGAATTAAGATTGCACAAGCAACCTTAATTTGGCATTTCCTAACTTCTGAGTGCTTGACTTTGCAACCTTAAATATTATTCTGATGTTGGTTTTAGATGTAATACACTATATATAATGCATTTATTTTCACTAGTATAATTTCTTTTCACGCTCTGCTCCTCTTTTTACACCCCCCATCTGTTTTTCACTCTGTGCTCTATTTTCACCTTCTCCACTTGATCATCCCTATTGCCTCTGCTTTTCATAGAAGTTTTCCCTTGCCTCTCTCTCCTTTCTTCATATAAACATAAACCCAATGACATTAGAATCCAAGCTGATACCTTGATACCACAATGTTCTTATTGGTGTGAAATCTCTGCAGCCGCAGAGATCGCAGTACAACAACAGAGTGAAGAAACTTAGTTAAGGATGTCAGACATTTGCCAGTCTCAGAGCAGAAAGTGATCAAAAGTGAGATTTTTCTGGATTATCCAAGCATATGCCGTGACTGTGCCAAAAACCACATGGTTGCAGCTGGCACCATCTGCCTACAATGACTGTTTCCACAGATGACACAGCTGGTATATCATGTAACAAAGCAAAAATAAGGGGTGGGGGGACAAAAAAGTTGAATGTCCTAAAGACCAACTAAATATTACTTTGGCCTGAAAGGTGTAACTTGGATCACACAAAGTATTTCCTCAGGTGGTACTTGGGCTTGTCTTGTTACGCAACCAGGTCCATGTAATTGAAGTTCAGTAAATAGGAAGAAGCCAAAGAAAACCCCAAAACTATTTGTCATGTTTCTTAAAGTGGAAATGACTGAAATGCCAACACACCCAACAACAAATTGAATGCACAGCTCCTTTATTACTCATCAGTCTTTCTATACTTCAACTTTTTATTTTAGGTCTCAAACAAAGAGCCTTGCATATATGACTGTCCTGTATGTCCCGTCCCGCTAGACAGAACCCTGCTGATTACTACCTGACAGCTATGATAAAATAACTGGTGTTCTCATTAGCTTATATGCAAACAATGATAAAGAGGAATGTATAGCAATGTCACTTTGAGCAATCGGGAAACAAACCTTTGACACAAACCAGAAGGCAAATAATAAGACTCCATGGCTGACAACAAATGAGACTACATCTAATTTGCTGTGCAATGTTCATGTAATTAGATACATTTGGTACAGGCAAGAAAGTAGACAGCTAGAATATGGTCTTGATGAATTGGGGAACCTCTGTCAAGCTCCGATCACATTAATCATAAAGCCAAAGCTCAGTGACTCAATTTTTCTTCCTAGCATTTATGATATTTTTCTAGAGGGAAAATGTATATGCTACTTTAAAAAAAAAAATAATTATATTGTCTTTCCCTAGCACCAAGCTAACTATAGATATCTACAGTCTAAACTATGCCAGCAGAGTCAAGCAAACCCATGTATAACAACTGTGCAGTTGTTCAGGATGCTGTGTGTAACAGCCCCACCCCACAATACCCTAGGCGGTCCTGGCTTCAGACATTTCTTTTATTGTCATGTACTGAAGAGAATAAGTGAGATGCAACATTCTCTGCAGAGGACAGAGGAGGAGAGAAGAGTCATAGAAGAGGATGTGTAAGAGAAGGGAAAGAAAAGGGAAAAAGATAGGAAAGCAGTAGAAAGGAGTCTTAAGACTAGAGGTAACAAGGAGATGAGGCTGAGATGCATGGAGGTAAGAGAGAAAGAGAGACGAGAAAAGGTAGAATAAATCGAAAAGCAAGCAGGAATTTCACCACTGACACTGTGCAGCACACCACGGCCACTTAGAACTTCACAGTAACAGCCTGAATAGAACTCGCATTCTCTTGCCCCCACAACACAGGCCTTTATCACTCGAGTGAAAGGAAAATCTCTCTTAGTTGTTAGCAACGTAGGGTCTAGCACAGATGGGTGAGCAGTTCTGAGTCTATCCATTAGTAGGGGGCAGTATATAAGCACGCAAATAAAATAGAGTTCCATTTTATTTTCCAGTCTGGATTATATCCTAAAAAATGCGGTACCTGCCAGTGAGCCTATGCACAAAAAACCTTCCATAGAGGTGGTGTGCTGTTCACCTTTGGTGCTTCACCAGCCACAGAGGCAGCCCTTTAACGCAAGCTCCAAAAGAGGGATGAATATGGCTGGAATTTTCAAAGCAAGAGTGAATTTCCTCTTCTGAGACTTATGGACAAGCTCTAATACACTAAATATTATGCAAGATGTTACTCTGTGCTGCATACTATTAGGATGTTGATGAGCTGAAGCATCCTAAATGAAAAAGGGCTTTAGCTATTGAGCATCCAGTTCTGTTCACATGGTTCTTTATGCTAAATACTAACAGGCGACTACTGGTTCTCCACTTGAGGAATGTGGCCATTACTAGTATATCGGCATACTGGGATGGGTAAACTGAACATCTAACTTGCTGACCACCAGACGTTTCGGAGCTCCTCACCCAGCTGGAGATTATCTGACTAATAGAATACTGTCAAGCTCTTATTCACACTAGTAGTCAACTTGTAAGACCAAGCTGGCAAGTTCTGAGCTACTTTTCTAGCTTGGCCACCCCAATGAAGAAACTTGCCTGGATTTAAGAAGGCATGAACATAGCAGCTGTTCCCTAAAAAGGCAGGGGAAAGGGGAGCAAGACAACTGGATGCCCAATGAAAATCCTGAATGGGAAATGGACAAACTGGACACACCCTAAAAATGATGACAGAGGAGACTAGACAACCAGATCAGTCCCTCACAAGAAGCTCTAGGTGAAGAGATGTGGTCTTGTGGTCTGTTGGAGAAAGGGGAGGCCTGTGGAAAAGGGAGACTAATACTTGGAGTCAATAGCAACCTCAGTATTAGACACCCAGATATACAAATATAATCTAGGTCAAAACACATGCCTATTTGCCCATGCTTGAGTAATAAGAGTATAGCAGTAGGAATATACTACTGACCACCTGACCAAGATGGTGAAAGTGAATGTGAAATACTCAGGGAGATTAGCGAGAGACTACCAAAACAGAAAGCCCAATAATAATGAGGGATTTCAACTATCCTGTATTGACAGGGTACACGTAACCTCAGGACAGGATGCAGAGATTAAATTTTTAGACACCATTAATGACTGCTTCTTGGAGCAGCTAATCCTAGAACCCACAAGGGGAGAGGCAATTGTTGACTTAGTCCCAAGAGGTGCACAAGATCTGGTCTAAGAAATGAATATAGCTGAACTGCTTGGTAATAACAACCATAATGTAATTAAATTTAACATCCTTGTAGAGAGGAAAATGCCAAAGAAATCCACCACTTCTCAAAGGGGAACTACACAACAAAGAGGCTGTTAAATGGAAATTAAAAGGAACAGTCACAAAAGTGAAATGCCTGCAAGTTGCATGGAAACTTTTTAAAAACATCAGAATAGAGGCTCAAACTATCTGTATACCCCAAACAAAAGAAAAAAAAACACTAAGAGGATGAAAAAATTCCACCATGCCTAAACAACAGAGTTAAAGAGATGATTAGAGACAAAAAGACACTTTAAAAAATAGGAAGTCAAATCCTAGTGAGGAAAATAGAAACGGACAAACTCTGGCAAGTCAAGTGTAAAAGTATAATTAGGCAGGTAAAAAAAGAATGTGAAGAACAACTAGCAAAAGACACAAAAGCTAACAGCAACATTTTTTTTTTTAGTACATCAGAAGAAGGAAGCCTGCCACACAATCAAGGTGCTAAAGAAGCACACAAGGAAGATAAGGCTGTTGCAGAGAAGCGAAATGAATTATTTGCATTCGGTCTTTACTGCAGTGGATAAGAGGGAGATTCCTAAACCTGAGCCATTCTTCTTAGGTGACAAATCTAAGGACCTGTCTCAGACTGAGGTGTCAATGGAGGAGGTTTTGGAACAACTTGATAAATTAAACAGTAATAAATCACCAGGACCAGATGATATTCACCCAAGGGTTCTGAAAGAACTCAAACATGAAATTGCAGAACTATAACTGTAGTATGTAACCTATTGCTTAAACCAGCCTCTGTGCTAGATGACTGGAGGATAGCAAATGTGGTGCCAATTTTTAAAAAAGGCTCCAGTGTCTTCCCCTAACCACTGAGCCACTTTTTCTCTTCAACACCTGATGTGATGTAAGGAACACGCCTCCCTACCCTGCTTTATGCCCCAGCGAGGCTGTCAACTTTCAAAGGAGAGACACAAAACTCAGGCCTTAGCAACTGATGCAGGAGATCAAACCTGAAACACAGTTAGCCTTATCTATGGCTCTTATCCGCCTCTCACAGCTACCTGAGAGTCTGCCCCTTTGGCAATACCTGTATAGCTGGTGATGCCAATAGCCTCATGAACTCAATATGGCAGGCAAATAGCCTTTCAGTTCACTTTTAAAGTGATGGTAGGGAGGGAGTGGTACCATAAGGCCACGGAGATTGAGGAGCCAAAGTAGGGGTTTTAGCCAAAGTGTAGTCAGAAAAGTCTCAGGTATATTACAGAGTGAAAAACGCCTTCCAGGCCTGGGCACAATTCTTTCCCCGGTACAGCTCTTGTTCCAGCTCAGGTAATGTATTGGGCCATTCCTGTTCCTATGACCTCAGCTGAATAATGATGTAATAGCACTTTGCTTTCCATCCCAGGATCTTAAAGCACTGTACACACTCTAATTAAACCTCACGCACCCCAGACAGCTGGCTAAATACTATCATCAGCTGGGGAAAGTGGACAGGGTGGTTAACTGACTTGATTAAAGCCACACAGCAATTCTGGAAATAGAAGCGGAGTTCCCTGTTATACAGCCCTGTGCTTGAACCATTGCGCTGTGCTTCACACTCAAGTCCTAGCATCAATACAAAAAAACCCAGAAGAGGTTAGACTGAAGTGTTTTAGTAACACATGGGAGCAGAGATGCAAGACTTACCCATGAATAGCATGGATGGAGTGAGGTTCATAATGGTACCTTCCTTCCTGGTGACGCATGTCAATTGGCAAGGGAGCATGGAACGCTGGAAAAACGTGCTGCGGAACTGTTGGGGGAAAAAAAAAAACTTCAAAAACTTTTCCTTCTCTTTTAAAACAATTTCAAAGGAACTAAATCTCCATGAATTTCAGAGCATGAGCAATGCAAAGACATGGGGTCTTCATGATATCAGCGCTATCATACACCAGAGAAGTGGAATGAATAAATAATCAAAGTCATTCGGAGAAATCCTACATCTTCAACATAAAAGATCTCCAACAGGGTTTTTGACAAAGACAAGCAGCTAAGCGCTCTTTGAACTCAGGGAGATTATAGGAAGCACCAAGGAAAACTAGCCTTGTTACAAAAATGAGACTCGACAGAGTTTGGCAGAATCCAAATCTGCACCATCCACAACACTGGGAATGGCAGCAGCACCTTTCCCGAATGTCTGTAGACACAGAGTGGGGATTGGGTTGGAACTATTTACCTAAAGTATAACGGCAAGAGCTGCACAAGTGCAATCTGTGTATACAGTCAGAGGCGGCTAAAAATGTCTACGGCTCAGGTTCTGTGAAAGGAGCCTAAATTGCTCTCACTTGTCATCATTTGCGGGCCTATTTTTTATTCATTTGAGAAGCGTGTTTCATCTTTGATGGAAAGATAAAGTGGCCTCGGAAGGCACAGAACACCTACACTGACTTATTAAATCCACAGACTTTAATATGTATTATTGACTCCAAGTTTACAGCACGAATATTTCAGAGAGTTGTAGGACAAATGGAAAATTCATCAAGTTATTTCTCCACACCGCCCTGGACTATTCAGACTTATGGCCATGTCCTTTTGTTCTAAAATTATGGAAGCCAAGAGAAATACAATCAGCAGGGTCTCAATAAATATACCACACAGTAGTCCTTTGCTAGGATATATTATCTGGTCTATAATGATGGTGCATTCCACATTTGTAGCTGGGATCAAATGTAAAAATAAAAGGCCAGACTGCATGTGTCTTTTACAATCAGACAAAATTTCTTGATTAAAGATTAACTAATGTTTTCACAGGTCTTCCTCACCCTCACTCTTCAGTTTTTCATCACATTTTCTGTGTATCTGGAGCTTTTAAAATATTAGATTATTGTTCCAAACACCATTTTAACTAAATACTCCATTGTAACTTGCTTCCACCACCTGCAGCATTTCTCTATTGTGCAGGAAAGCAGCATCCCAAAACAAACCTACAGTTCTTCATGGCTTGGCCCAAATCCTCAGCTGGTGTAAATCAGTCCAGTTCCATTGACTCCACACTCTTTTGTAAGGTTGACTTAAGAGTCCCAGCTGCGATAACAATATAGCTTTGACTTCAATAGAGCTTTGTCGATTTGCACCAGCTAAGGATCTGGTCCTTTAGGTTCAGCTACAGAAAATCTGCATTAAAAATCCCTATATATTTATGCCCTGGCAAATCAGGAAGACGATCTGACGATCTTATCTGCATTTCAATCTAGAATCCTTGAGCTCAGCAGAACATGCATATCGGGATACTACGTCAGCTGTGCTGCCAGGAGAGGCGAGAGACTACATAAAAACAACCTTCCTGCCAACTACACTGAAAGGAGTTAAGCTAAGGTACTCGAGGTGGAAAGTATTCAAGATTCCACAGCAGACTTACTTTCAGTGGTAGAGTGGAGAGCTGGCACTGTGCAGTGCCCAGTACAGTGGGAGCATTTTTGCAGCCTGTCTAATGTGAGGACACAGTAGGGTAACTGTTAAACCCCCAAGAAAGTAAGTAGAATAAACGTGTATCCTTTAGGATTTTCTTTTGCAGGCAAAAGATTCACCCACCCTCTTTAACCATGCTGGGTAATATAAGTCTTTTAAATAAAGTCACTCGAGAGAAATAATCATTTTTAAGATACATCATGATCTAATGTTTCTCTAAGTCAGAAATGCAGAACGATCCTGCTAATGCTGAAAAGCCACATTCAAAATGCAGCTAATGGCTTGTTACACATCAGCTATTCTCTTTTCCACGGCACGGCCACTGCAGTCAACTGTCAGGGGCTTGGGTTGATCATTCAGAGACTGTCCTGATCTCCCGGGAAACTACTGTTCCACCAGAACCTCTTCTTTGCCAAGCTTGGAAGCTGGCCTTGCTCTCCTTAGTACATGCACACATGGCATGAAACAATGCGCAGGAGTCTTTCAATGAACTTCAGTGGGCCCTCAGCATCCACTGAGATCATTGAGAGCTATGAATGAAGAAAACAGATCCCAGAAGCATGCAAGAAGCTTTGCAGGGCATGGTTTCTGCCTGTGTGATAGAGCCATTGTTGTATCTATCTGGGATGTACAGAGCAAGGGTTTATGTTGTCATACACAATGATCACACAATCAAACGGTCGCTATATGTTTTGCTGCACTAGGCTGCTGCCTGGCATAGCCAGTCCTATGCCGGACAGGTTAAGTATTTGCATTGCCATGGGCTGCAGGGGGAAGATTGTCTACAGAGCTCAGTTCCCATAAGAACAATAATTGCTGTTGGATGCTGAGTTCTGTTGTATATCTGGGTGTACATGTCTTGCCTTATGACTGCCATTGACTAAAGGAGGAAGAACTCAGGGCAGCATTGATAATTTATCTGCAAGAGCATTCCTTCCCTGCCACTCGTGATTTGGGGAAGGCTTTGCCTCTTGTTCTTGGGCACGGTCAACTTAAAACCAATGTCTGAAAAAAATTCCTTGCCCCTGTTTCTAATTAGACCTCAGTTTATTCATGTTGAGAGGAATTTAAACATGTACCATTTTTTGGCATTTATACCTTTGCTTTTTTTTTAAAACCATCTCAATCAATTTAGACACTGGAGATACTAGTCAGTTTCACTTTCAAGTTCTTTACTAGCACCATCACCTAATCCTTGTTTGGTTTCACCAGAGGACAAAAAGGGTGGCGGGGCAGTTGTTTTCAGTGATTTTCCTTTCTAGCTCTTCACATCTGTTTTTTTTTTCTGCCCACACACATTTTCTGGAGCAGCCACCAGACCTAAAAGCTACAATACCTGGTGCTTTCCCTTTAATTCACTTCTGGATGCTTGGTCTGAAATAATGAATGGTTTTATAGTCAATCAACTACTAATTCATAAATGTCAGGCCCCCTCCCCACTTCCGCCTCTCATTTCCACCCCTCTTGAAGGGAGCAGCGAGCTGGCAACAGAAGTAGCAGCAGCGCATGCCATTTACAAAGATGGATGTTTTCACACATATGATTTAAAAAGACAATTATACTCAATTACTTCAAGTGAGCTCACGGTGATGCATTTCTAAACAGCCATTGGAGGTGCAATATGATGACTGGCACAATGAATTTGCTAGCTTTTATCTAATAAAGGCAACCCCTTGTTTTAGACTTATCTGCTCATCATTGCGGCCTTCAGTAGAGCAGAAAATTTATAAATAACTAGCAGACTTTGTATATTTAACTTAGAACCCTACTGATAGGTGTCAGAACTGAGTGATCTGCAGTGGTGGAACAAAGCCCTTAACAGGGGGAGTCTGGGGAAGTCTCTGCCATGGGAAAATGGTTTGATAATACTTGCTTGTTTGGTACGATATGGTGCATTCCAGAAGGCAAAAAAAAGGGGGATCTTTAAAAGTACTATATCGCTCTGAAGCAGGGATAAACCTCTGGCACTTGCTATTCAGAAATAGAGGCAAGAGGGTGATCTGTACCTGAGGCAATGGGGGAAAAAAATCAAAGTGGTATAAAATGAGGGAGTGACAATGAGCGTATGAGTCTTTTACACAAAAATGATGTTGCTCTTAGGTATGTTTATAGCATCTAGATACTAAGCAGATGGGTACGGTAGCAACGCACAGAGTGAAAGCCACCCATACTCATAAAGGAATGTGTCTGCGGTGTTGCCTGGTTTGATTAGGGAAAAGTCTCTGTTACCTGTCCTCACTTGCCTGAGCTGATCTGGTCAGTTGTTATTAACAAGACATGGGCTGCCCACTGCCTCCTTCCCAGTCAAAGGCCATCCAACCTTCCAGCATCAGACAAAGAAAGTATGAAGAAGTGATGCAAGTTTAAAGGGGACGTCCCTGAGCTGAAAATCCCAGGAAGGGAGCAAGTATCAGAGGCAGATAGTTTTTGAGACAGAGACAGACACTGATTATCTCCAAGGACAAGAATGTGCTTCAAGGGAAATTTGTGCAGAATAAATTTTTTGCATAATGAGCAAAAAAGAGTTTTCTAAATCACCCTCAACACCACCTCATTTCTCCTTCAGAAGAAAAGGCCAGTTGGAAAAAGGTGACATGAACAGCTTTCAATGGAATATATTTCTTTGAGATCTCACATTAGCAATGATGTGTACCATATGTATATAATCTATATTAATATGCTAATAAGCTGACCAGTATGTATGTCACCATTGCCCTCTACTGGATGGAATCAGAATTGTATAGCTGTGTTGCATGGACCCCATTCTGCTAGTTTTCCTTCAGCTCAGTTGGTACAAGTCTGGCAGTTTGGAGCAGGAGGACCAGAAGTCTAGCCCCAATAGTGCTATGAAGTTCCTCAAATAACCTTCTGAAGCTTACATTTCGGATTCTGTTTTTCGCACACTAGCTGATGAATTAACAAACCCATAAAACAGCATTTTCCAGCATTCCCGGACCAATTGTCATAATGTTGTTAACTTTCTTAGGGTAAAAACAGAATCCCAAAGTCAGGACTTGAGAGATAGGTTCCTCTCACGTATTTTCCAAATACTGGGTCATATCCTCAGATCGTATAAATTAGCACAGATTCAGTGAAATCAATGGAGTGATGCCAGTTTACATCAGCTGAGGATCTGGCTCACTGTTCTAATGTTTCAATTTTTTAACCCTGCACACATGTTCTTTTGCTGATGAGATCCAGGTTTTTTTGTTTTTTTGTTTTGCTTTGCAGTTCATGTTGACAAATTTAATTTTGAAATATTTGTTTTGAAGGGGTCAAGTCAAAAACTATCTGCCAATGGACAGTGCTCTCCAGAAACACAAACAAGGGGGGAAAACTCAACCCGTTTGTAATACACTGATCTGAAAATGGCAAACAAATCCCTTTAAAGGATGACTTACATTACTATTGTGTTTATTGCAGCTGGCCTTTATGCTGGGGTAGCAACTGAGTCTTGGATCCTAGAGAACTCAGTGATGTTACACACAACTAAAAGCTTTTAGAGCTTTGTGCATGCCTTCTGATATGCATGTGGGGATCCCACTAAAGTTTTTTGGAGTCCCATGCATTCCGCTCTGGCCAGAAGGTGGAGGAGAATAATGTGGTCTTCCATAAGGATGCTCCATCAAACAAACTTCCCTCCTAGAATAAGTAGCTCAAGGAATGAGCTGTGGCCGTTCTGCAAATGTACCACACTTTTTATAATCAAAAGGAAAAAGCCTGTGTAAAACAAAGAGGCAGTTGTCAAGATAAAGAAAAAGAATCTCTTAACATTGTTCGTGTTTTATTAAATGAACTTTTTTCCAAATCTGAATTTATTTTAGGGAATCTAACACCATACGTCACCTGTTAACATTCAGAAACCACATAAAAGGTGGGACTGTTTAACATTTCAAGTGGATGGCTTATAAAAAAAAAAGGGGTAAACTAAGTAATGGACCTACACACAAATAAGTACCTGCTACTAAGGGATCTCAGAGCATTTTGCAAACATTAATGAATTAAGCCCCATAGCACCTCTGGGAAGTAAGCAAAACTGTCATACTTTTTTTTACTGATGGGGAACAGAGACACAGCAAGGGTAAGTGATTTGCCCAAGGTAACACAGTAAAATTAGTGGCAGACCCGACTAGAACCGAGAAGTCCAGGCTCTTAGTCCATTGCTGTGACAAATAAACCAGCACAACTAGTTATAAAACTTACATCCAATATAAACCACAGATCCCTGGAAAAATGTCATTGTTATCTGGGATGCAGCTGAGTGAAAGTTGAGGACCAAAGCACGGCAAGGGGGGGTTTGCTTACAAATCAATGGCACAATCTGACTCCCTGAAAGATAAGCAACTACAGCTCCCAAGGCCTGCAGGGAAGGCCACAGCACCTCACAGGCATAGGCCCTAAATTGGGGTGTGGGTGATCTAGGACATGGGTTCCACATTAGCCACTACTGCCTTCACCCACAGCAACAGGAGCTCCCATGTTTCCTCTAAGATGCTCCAAAGGGGTTCAAATCCTGAGAACTGTGTTGCATTGATGAGGGTTAAAGACAGAAAATGTCTACAGACATAAGAACATAAGAACAGCCATACTGGGTCAGACCAAAGGTCCATCAAGCCCAGTATCCTGTCCTCTGACAGTGGCCAATGGCAAGTGCCCCAAAAGGAATGAACAGACAGGTTATCATCAAGTGATCCATGCCCTGTCACCCAATCCCAGCTTCTGGCAAACAGAGGCTAGGGACACCATTCCTGTCCATCCTGGCTAATAGCCATTGATGGACCTATCTTCCATGAATCTATCTAGCTCCCTTTTGAACCCCGTTATAGTCTTGGCCTTCACAACACCTTCTGGCAAGGAGTTCCAGAGGTTGACAGTGTGTTGCGTGAAAAAATACTTTCTTGTGTTTGTTTTAAATCTGCTACCTATTAAATTCATTTGGTGGTCCCTTGTTCTTGTATTATGAGGAGTAAATAACACTTCCTTATTTACTTTCTCTATACCACTCATGATTTTACAGACCTCTATCATATCCCCCCCTTAGTCGCCTCTTTTCCAAGCTGAAAAGTCCCAGTCTTATTAATCTCTCCTCATATGGCAGCCGTTCCATACCCCTAATCATTTTTGTTGCCCTTTTCTGAATCTTTTCCAATTCCAATATATCTTTTTTGAGATGGGGCAACCACATCTGCACACAGTATTCAAGGTGTGGGCATACCATGGATTTATATAGAGGCAATATGATATTTTCTGTCTTATTATCTATCCCTTTCTTGATGATTCCCAACATTCTGTTTGCCTTTTTGACTACCGCTGCACATTGAGTGGATGATTTCAGAGAACTATCCACAATGACTCCAAGATCTCTTTCTTGAGTGGTAACAGCTAATTTAGACCCTATCATTGTATATGTATAGTTAGGATTATGTTTTCCAATGTGCATTACTTTGCATTTATTAACATTACATTTCATCTGCCATTTTGTTGCCCAGTCACCCAGTTTTGAGAGATCCTTTTGTAGCTCTTCGCAGTCTACCTGGGACTTAACTATCTTGAGTAGTTTTGTATCATCTGCACATTTTGCCACCTCCCTGTTTACCCCTTTTTCCAGATAGTTTATGAACATGTTAAATAGGACTGGGCCCAGTACAGATCCCTGAGGGACACCACTCTTTACCTCTCTCCATACTGAAAACTGACCATTTATTCCTACCCTTTGTTTCCTATCTTTTAACCAGTTACCAATCCATGAGAGAACCGTCCCTCTTATCCCATGACTGCTTATTTTGCTTAAGAGCATCTAACACATCTACTGTGACGGGTTGGATCACAGAAACCCCCTTGGGAGCTGCCACCCGATGTGCAAAGACTACCCCTGCTTCTGTTTTCTCTGCCAGCTCAGGACTCCAGCACCCTGACTTGCTGAGCGAGACACTCCAGTCTGCTCCAACACAGACCCAGGCTTTGAATCACTTGTCCCAAAGCTGCAAGTTTACCTGAAAACAGCTCCCAGAAATGTGCTTGTCTTTAGCACTCAGATGCCCAACTCCCAATGGGGTCTAAACCCAGATAAATCCATTTTACCCTGCATAAAACTTATGCATGGCAAACTCATAATTTGTTCGCCCTCTATAACACTGATAGAGAGATATGCACAGTTGTTTGCTCCCCCAGGTATTAATACAGACTCTGAGTAAATTACTAAATAAAAAGTGATTTTATTAAATACAGACAGTAGGATTTAAGTGGTTCCAAGTAGTAACAGACAGAACAAAGTAAGTCACCAAACAAAATAAAATAAAATGCGCAAATCTATGTCTAATCAAACTAAATACAGATAATCTCACCCTCAGAGATGTTTCAGTAAGTTTTTCTCAGACTGGACACCTTCCAGGCCTGGGCACAATTCTTTCCCCTGGTACAGCTCTTGTTCCAGCTCAGGTGATAGCTAGGGGATTCTTCATGATGGCTCCTCTCCCTTCTTTGTTCTCTTCTACCCCTTTATATATCTTTTGCATAAGGCGGGAACCCTTTGTCCCTCTGGGTTTCCACCCCCTCCCCTCACTGGAAAAGTACCAGGTTAAAGATGGATTCCAGTTCAGGTGACATGATCACATGTCACTGCAAGACTTCATTGCCCATTTGCCAGCACACACATATACAGGAAGACTAACAGGTAAACACAGCCATCTGCGGACAATGGTCCTTGTTAATGGGAGTCATCAAGATTCCAAACCATCATTAATGGCCCACACTTTACATAATTACAATAGGCCCTCAGAGTTATGTTTTATATTTCTAGTTTTAGATACAAGAGTGGTACATTTCTACAAATAGGATGATCACACTCAGTAGATTATGAGCTTTGTAATGATACCTTACAAGAGACCTTTTGCACGAAGCATATCCCAGTTGCATTACATTCACTTATTATCAAATTTTTATAAAACTATCCCAGTTACATTATATTGACTTATTATCAAGTTTTTATAAAACCATATAGACTGCACGTCACACCCCCTTGTCCACATACTTGTTGACCTCCCTCAAAGAATTCTAGTAGATTGTTGAGGCATGATTTCCCTTTACAAAAACCATGTTGACTATTTCCCAACAAATTATGTTCATCTATGTGTCTGACAATTTTGCTCTTTACAATAGTTTCAACCAATTTGCCCGGTACAGGCTTACTGGCCTGTAGTTGCCAGGGTCACCTCTGGAGCCCTTTTTTAAAAATTGGCATCACATTATCTATCCTCCAGTCATTTGGTACAGAAGCTGATTTAAATGATAGGATACAGACTACAGTTAGTAGTCCTGCAATTTCACATTGAGTTCATTCAGAACTCTTGGGTGAATATCATCAGGTCCTGGAGACTTATTACTGTTTAGTTTATCAATTTGTTCCAAAACCTCCTCTAATAACACCTCAATTTGGGACAGTTCCTCAGATCTGTCACCCAAAAAGAATGGCTCAGGTTTGGGAATCTCCCTCACATCCTCAACAGTGAAGACCGATGCAAAGAATTCATTTAGTTTCTCCACAATGGCCTTATCGTCTTTGAGAGCTCCTTTAGCATCTCGATCGTCCAGTGGCCCCACTGGTTGTTTAGCGGGCTTTCTGCTTCTGATATATTTAAAAAAAAATTGCTATTACTTTTGGAGTTTTTGGCTAGCTGTTCTTCAAATTCTTTTTTGGTCTTTCTGATTATATTTTTACACTTCATTTGCCAGAGTTTATGCTCTTTTCTATTTTCCTCATTAGGATTTATCTTCCACTTTTTAAAGCATGCCTTTTTGCCTCTCACTGCTTCTTTTAATTTGTTGTTTAACCACGGTGGCTCTTTTTGGGTTCTCTTACTATGTTTTTTAAATTGGGGTATACATCCACCTCTATTATGGTGTCTTTAAAAAGTTTCCATGAAGCTTGCAGGGATTTACTTTAGGTACTGTACCTTCTAATTTCTGTTTCACTAACCTCCTCATTTTTGTGTAGTTCCCCTTGCTGAAATTAAATGCTACAGTGTTGGGCCGCTGTGGAGTTTTCCCTGCCACAGGAATGTTAAATTTAATTATATTATGGTCACTATTACCAAGCAGTCCAGCTATATTCACCTGTTGGACCTGATCCTGTGCGCCACTTAGGACTAAATCAAGAATTGCCTCTCCTCTTGTGGGGTTCAGGACTAGTACTCCAAGAAGCAGTCAAGATGTCAAGAAACTCTGCATCCCGTCCTGAGGTGACATGTACCCAGTCAATATGGGGATAGTTGAAATCCCCCATTATTATTGAGTTTTTTATTTTAATAGCCTCTCTAATCTCTCTGAGCATTTCAGAGTCACTAACACCATCCTGGTCAGGTGTCTGTAAGAACTGCTATGTTCTTATTTTTCAAGCATGGAATTACTATCCATAGAGATTCTATAGTACAATTTAGTTCATTTAAGAATTGTACTTCATTTGATTCTAAGCTTTCTTTCACAAATAGTGCCACTCCCTCACCAGCATGACCTGTTCTGTCCTTCCGACAGAGCTCAGAGCCCAGCCATCATGGGGTCACAACTGCCTCTGACAAAGGAAAGAATGTGCAAGGGCTACCTCAGAAAAACTCAAAGCAGCTGCCACAAAACAATCCGGAGTAGCAAATGAACATGTGTTAATGATTACACTGTGCCTGTGCTGCTACCTTTGTATTTCTGGAGGCAACCCATTTTGGCAGTGGGGATGCCATTAAGCCTGTAGCTGAAGTTTGCAACACCATCTCCCTTTGTTCAGGTATGCTGATTTTGAAAAGAAAATAAGAGTCAAAGCTGACTTCAAACAACCCCATCAGCCATTTGTTGGGGTCTATAAAACTCTGAGGCATCAGCAGATGCACTTTCTAACCAATCCCACCTCTAAAGCAAAAGTGCTTCTTACTGTCCACTAGATCCTTTTCCTCCAGTCTGTACAAATCTCAGTCTCTTTTCAAAGCAAGATTAGCGATACAATTAACATTAAGAGTCCTTCAGTCAATCATCTTCTCAAGGGAAACAGAGGAGCAAAACTACAATTAAATGGGAGAAAAGATTCACTTTGCTTTTACGTTTTAAAAAATCCCATTTTAATTCAGTCCTCATCTACACAAAGCATTTGAAAGGAATGGATTCTGGTCGAGAATTACTGAGTTTGAAGTGACGGTAAATTTCATTTCGGGTTTTAAAAGACAAATAACGATAATTTTTTTACGTTAATCCCTTGGGATTAAAGATACTACTCATGCCAAGTAGTATCTTACTCTGTGAAAAGTCCCATTGAAATCAATGGGACTAATTGCAGAATAAATTACATTAAAGATCGTCAGATAATGTGATCCCCATTATTACAGAAGTACCTAAAACAGACAGACAGCTATTACTCAGCGTGTCTAAAGGGTGGCAGAATCTGGCCCTCAGTGTTTGTGTATGTGTGTGTGTGGCTACTTGACTTGCTTTGATATTTGTTTCCTTGGAGTTTAAATATTGTGGTTGGACTACCGACCCCACTGCAAAGCACCCAAGGGTTGTAGGTATCTGAAGGGAGATGTTTTGGTGTTTATGTGACGTCCGCAGAATAATGATCTCGCTGTTTAAGTGAGTTGGGCAAATGAATGAGCACAAGAAAAACATCTTTGCTGAAAGCACAGCCAAAGTTAATGCACCATTAATAATGGTCCGAGTGAATTATTGAAGGAGATAATAGGGTTGGGGTCAGAGAAGGTCTGAGACAAAGAACAGGGAAAATTGGGTCACAGAAACATGACAGAGCAGATCACATTGGTACGGCTATGGGATTCTCCTTAGATGAAGTCATGTATTACCACACAGAATATTAACTGCCTTGCAGGGAAAGCCATTCCCCGGGCTACCAGCCAAATCAATACAGGATGAAGAGAGAAAAAATAGCAGAAACAAAAAACACACAGTAGCTGTCACTTAACAGTCCATCAACCCCCATTTGAGAGCTTAACGTTAATATTGCATCTTTAGAGCAGTTTACAAAACACGCCACACACAGAAAGTGTGTGCTTACTTTAAAGGGGATAATTATGTGGTTGCTAATTACACCTGTCTGCACATTTTTAATCTAGAGATGAGCATGTGTCTTGCAGAATAATAGTCTTCCCTCCCCAAATGTTACTGCACCATTTTTTAGGCAAGGGTTTTGATGCATCAGTTGCAACAATACCCCTTTCTGTAATGAGCTAGCATGGTCTATATATAGGTTAAACAGGAGCAGTAATTTCCATTTCTAGCTCCCCCACTGATTCGCTGAATGACATTACGTTATTTACTCACCTCTGTGTGTGAGTTTCCCCCATCTGTAAAATGGGCATAATACTTGCCTACCTCTGAGGATTGGTTAATGTTCCTACAGCACTTTAAGAAGTAATGTGTTAATTAAATATTCAGTACGATGTCAATATTCATAATGACTCCCACATGCAGGTCCATCAACAGGGCTGCATCAGGCATGTTTTTCTTTTGTTTGCCTTGTTAGTATTTTGTTTGGTTTTCATATTGTATGATTTAAGTGCTAACACGGTAGCACTTTACTCTGCTGTACTTTGGGGCCACTCAAAACTTCACAGCAACAACAGGGATACAACGAAGTGGGTCCCACTCCTAAAAGCTACTGGTTGCTCTAGGGGAGAATCTCCCATAGCTTTTAGTCATCTAGTGCATGTGACATATATAAGCAGATCTGTTTCCATCCAGTAGAAGGCAGTGGTCAGTTTCATTTTCTCTCTCACACATACACCAGTTATTACAAAGATGGTATAATCCTGGTTCCAAACACCATTTTATCTGGTGGGCAGAAAGCAGCACACTTGGTGCAACTAAAGGAAGGGGATAGGGAAATGACCTCTCCAACCAATTAAGAAATTACAGTAGAGGCTACTGAAAGGGAATCCAGACCAGTTTCCTCAGGCAAATGGAATGGTAGTAATATGTACAGCCTTTTCAGGTGTAAAGTGGGAGGAGCTAGTGCTCTGATTGGCATAGGACACCTGAGAAGTAAACCACCAGTAATAATGACAAATATTTTGCACTTCTTTAGCTCGCTGCACCAGATAATCTCAGAGGCATTTAACAAACTAGTCCCTACAACACCCCTACAAAATGAGGATTTGCATCCTCATTGTCCTCCTTTTACATGGGGGAAACTGAGGCACGGAGAGGTGAAATATCTGGAGCTATGTCACACAGTGATACACATGGTAGAGCTGGAAATGGAATCAAGAACACGACTCCTAGCCCTCCTTCTCTAATAGACAATATTCCCTTAATCCCAGACAAGAAAACCCAAACCTCAGTTTGATCACAGTGCAATTTAAACAGTACAGGCTTCTTTGCCTTTCTTCCAGAAAACAGTAATAACACCATATGCTGAGTTACTGAATCTGCAATTAAGTCCCTCTTCTCTCTGCTTCTGCAAGAGAAGTTACTGCAGTACGCAGACTTTGGATGCTACTCTTGGTGTAGTGCTTATTATGCATAGTATTTTATAAACCGTCATTGCTCATGGTATTACTAGGACATCCTCATTGTAAAATACCCCATTGTATATTGCACACTCCACCACATACTAAAAACAATATTTGGTGCCTTGCCAGAGGTCTTTCTAGGCAAAACATAAGGTATTTCGTCAGATTCAGATCTTTGGTGAAAAACGAGATGCTTCACCTTTAAGGAATATTGGAGTAAAGTTTCCTTGGAACAGTAGCCGCACATGGCTGGCTATGTGCAGTAGGAAAGTGAGCCAGCACTGAGGGGATTGGTTAAACAGGTTTATTCCATCACAGAAACAGTTCTATTGTTTCAGATCAGGTGGAAGAACAAAGGAAAGGCTCTCTGGAGAGTTTGAGGGGTGCTTTTATTTGATTTACCCAGACAAATCCCTGAAGGTATGTGGAACTAGAATGCTGCAGTCTTGTACATTCAGGCTGCTGGTACTTGCTCCTCTGTGAATTTACAATCATTCTGATACACGTGCACAACAAGAGCTGAGCATGAATTTATTCCACAGAACACCTGGTAGGAAGGGGCACAAGGAGCACATGCCATTCACCAGGCTGCAGAGCACTGCCAGACATGTGCAATGTGCATTAGGCCATTCCAGGAAGAGAGAACATACCACGATGTCGTCATGAAGGGAACAGCTTCAGTAAGCTGGAGAGCACCAGTCTCAACGCAACAGGCATTTATACTCACTTGTGAGGAGGACATCCAAGTATACACATGACCATAGGCTCAACATGGTTTTATTGGCAAAGCTCCAGCAGCCAGCTTCATTTATCAACACTGCTGGCAGACTCAAGCAGTGGGGCAGACAGGTTTAGTGGTTAGAGCATAGGACTTGTACCAGAAACACATGGCACTCCTAAATCAGCACAGACCAATGAGTTGCCTAGTCCGGTATCCTACCTTCATCTGTAGAGGAAGGTGAGGGGTGGCAGCTGCATCATGGGAGATATAGTTTAGTTGGGTATCCCAACCAACAGAAAAAAATGGGGACATGAAGAAACCTACAGCTCCCATGAAGCCCCATGGAAGGATCTCTCAACTGAAATATTTTGATTTTTAGCTGAAATATTTGGGTTTTTGATCATTTGGTTTCTTGATGAAAAATCAAAATTTTCCTTGGAAAGCAGACACTTTGTGCAAAAAAAATTAATTTGGTCAAAACCACAATCTCCTAAAATGGGAAATTGTCAATTAACCCTAATAATAATACTTTCCTACTCCACAGGAATTTTAGGAGGATTAATTTAGTCAGGTCTATTAAGCGCTATGAGATCTACGTGTGGAAGGCTCTGGATAAATACAAAGTCGACTCCCCAGGCTACGGCTGTATGGTAACCTTAAAGGGACTCATTATTTTTGTTCATTCGGGGAGGATACATAACATGAAAGAGTAAATGTACACACAACCTGGTTCTGCCACAGGGAGCCAAGTGAATCAGTGAGGCGGTGCTATAGAGGGTTGCCTGAGATTCACTGGAACCTGCACTCTGATAACTTTCTACAGCACAATTGGGAAAGTCTCTCTAGCAATTTCATTGGCAGTAACCATTCTCCTAACTGCTTTATAGCCAGCTGCAGGTTAGTACACACAGCAGCCTAATCATTTGGGCTGCAAGACAAAGTGCCTGGGTTACACAGAGAGTTAGTGCTGTGGCCATCCACCTGTGGAAGGGCAGGGATCACAAGCTGATCTACCCAACCCCCCGTTTGGGTACCTCATGAAGCAGAG
The DNA here is from genome assembly GCF_002925995.2 of Terrapene triunguis. Taxonomy (NCBI): domain Eukaryota; kingdom Metazoa; phylum Chordata; order Testudines; family Emydidae; genus Terrapene; species Terrapene triunguis. The sequence goes on along the minus strand of NW_020664413.1, from coordinate 7,484,499 downwards.
GCATAATTCTGGCCCAGCTGACTCAAGAGAAGACTGGACTAGTCAGTGAAGGTCAGGGTGGAGTGCGGTATCACACCTGTGTGGGGGAAAACATCTGTTCGTCACATGTTTAGCATAAGCTATTGCCCTCAGCCTCTAGCTTTCATGAGCAAGCCAGTCACTCCGCAGAAGCAATGCATCTTTTTACTGCTCCTGCTATGCAAAAGCTCCTGTTATTTTTAATTGAGTTTCACTAACTAGAAATGTCTGAGGGATCTGTACAATGTTGGAAGACAGGCACCCGAGGAGGTCTCCCTTCTTGCTATATCATCATGAGGAATTTTGTCCCAAAGTCAGCTAGCAGAAGGTGATTATTTATGTATGTATTCTTTGTATTATGATAGTGTCTAGAGGCCCCAAATAAGACCAGGGCCCCATAATACCTTAAACACATAGTAGAAATGGTCTCTGCCCTGAAAAGTTTACAATCTAAGTAGAGAAAGGAAAAGATTGGGGCAAGGACCATCATTTTGTTGTGTGTGTGTGTGTGCAGAGTGCCTAGCATTGTTCCATGGTCCTGGTCCATGTCTGGGGCTCCAAGGTGCTACAGTAACACAAACAATAAAAGGGATGGAGGAGAAACAGACAGGTGAGGAAGTGGCGCGGCAAGGATCACTCAACAGGTCAGGGGCAGAGCAGGGAGTATAACCCAGTCTAATGACTAGACCAGACTGTCTCTCCCGCATCTAGTGCCCAACATCACTGCCCTCTGCTGTGTCACACCTGCCCATCAAACAGAAACCTGTTTGTTCCTGATCCTTCAACACACAGTCGCTTCTAGTTTATGAAACAGGAATTCCCCAATGACGCTGGTGGTGTACTAAAAACCTGAGGAACTGTAAATACTGAATCACAGAAAACCAAACCAAACAGCCTAACCCACTTTATTAATTCTGCAGGTCACTTAACTGCCAGGTTGTCATGGCAAAATATATTTAAAGGCCCCTGTCAATATGACAGTTATTAAGATACAATAAGGCCACAAGCTCTGACTGCAAAGAGATCCTTGTTACTTTCTGCTCATGTGCCTCATCCCAACAGGAAGTACTTAATAAGAATAATAATATCCGGAAAGGCTAACCCACAGCAGTGTAATTAAAAAGCTTTTCTGTCTCACTTTGAGGGGGGGGAAATGAGGGGGAAATGAAAATCAGACAGGAAATTCCACTAGAATAAGCTGGCTTATGTCCTAATAACACAAGTCTGTGCCAACTCCTCCAGAAGGCAAGGGATGGGAGGGGGAGTGAATAAAAAAAGAAAAGCCCTCAAGACTGACTCAGATCTGAGACCACGTGGCTCAGCTGCAACAGTGAATCTAAAAAGAGAGAGGGGACACAATCAAATAAAGGAAGTTTGCTTTTCTAGTAAGCCACGGTTACATAATGTAGCTGTTGTCTTAAAGAGAGGTCACTGCAGCTTTGTCCAGAAAGCACACAGGCCGATAAGATTGAAGGGCCAGATGGATCTTGGGGCTTTTTTTCCCCAACAGCTGCAGTGAGTAAATGGGGAGAAAAATGTTTCAACCAGCTAGCAAAAGTCCTGGAATGTAAGAGGCAGAGGGGACCAGATGGCTGTTAAACTTGTGCCTACATGGAGGTGGTTTTTCAGTGTTTTATAATTAATGGTAGAAGGAGGAAAATCACCAAAAAAAAAAAAAAAAGCCTTCAAGAAAACAATGTTTAAGGGGGAAAATGCATATTAGTTTATTTCACTTGTAAGGAGAATCTTTCCTATGTTTTTCTGAAGGCCTGATTCTACTTCCGTGGACGTCAGTAGAGGCCTGATTGTAGAAGCCCTGACTGAGCACTCACAATCCCACCTGAAGTGAAGTGTCACACCTCTGAAAAACCAGGCCAAGGAGATTTGCCATCAACATCATGAGTCTATGCTCCTCCATGGCAAATTTCACATTGAAGTGCATTTCACAGTGGGAGATACATTGCTTGAAGCCGTTTGTGAAAAGCACTGTGTGAACCAAGCTGACAGCTAAGTGCCTGGCCTCATCTATCTCTAGATATGTATTTTAGGTACTTATATGGCCCACATTCCCATAGCATCTGGATGTCTCATAATCTTTACTATATTTATCCTCACAACCCCCTTGCGAGGTAGGGAAGTGCTATTATTCCCATTGTACAGATGAGAACCAAGGCACAGAGAGATTAAGGGACTTCTTCACAGTCACATGGGCGGGGGGTCCTATGGTAGGGCTGGGAACTGACCCTAGGTCTCCTGAGTATGTGACTAGTGCCCTAGCCAGCACCACTGGAGCATCTTTCCTTTTTGTTTAGCACTCACCCTGTAATGAGCCATGACACTGTACCACACTTCTTCTCTAGTGTCGCCACACTAAAATCAATTACCTGCTTATCGCGGGCTTAGCAAGGCTTATAGAATCATAAAAATGTAGGGCTGGAAAGGATCTCGAGAAGTCATCAAATCCAGTCCCCTGCACTGTGTCAGTACCAAGTAAACTGATCCCAGATCATCCCTTACAGGCATTTGTCTAATCTGTTTTTCAAAACCTCCAATGATGGGATTCCACAACCTCCCTTGGAAGCCTATTCCAGATCTTAACTACTGTTATAGTTGGAAATTTTTTCCTAATATCTAACGTAAATCTGCTTTGCTGCAGATTAAACTGATTACTTCTTGTCCTGCCTTCAGTGGACATGGAGAACAATTGATCACAATCCTCTTTAACAGCCCTTAACATATTTGAAGACAGTTATCAGGTCCCCTCCTTAATTTTCTTTTCTCAAGACTAAACATGCCCAGTTTTTTTAGCCTTTCCTCATAGGTCAGGGTTTCTAAACCTATCATCATTTTTGTTGCTCTCCTCTGGACTCTCTCCAGTTTGTCCACACTTTTCCTAAAGTGCGGTGCCCAGAACTGGACACATATTCCAACTGAGGCCTTACTAGTGCCGAGCAGAGCAGGACAACTACCTCCCATGTCTTACAGATGGCACTCCTGTTAACATCCCCTGAATATAAGTTTTTTCCACAGCTGCATCACATTGTAGACTCATATTCAATTTGTAACCCCAGATCCTTTTTCAACAGTGCTGCCACCTAGCCAGTTAGTCCTTATTTTGTAGTCGTGCATTTGATTTCACATTTTCATGCTGCTTCCTAGAGCCATGCATAAATCCATAAATAGGAGAATGCAGAAATCCCACTCATTATTGGGACCAGCTCATCCACCCTGAGGGCTTGAGTTTTAATCTGAGGAAATCTTCCCTGGAACCTCAGTTTTCACAAGCAGAACGCTTGCAGGGAAATCATGTATCATTCCACATCTCTGTGCCTCCATTTACCCCTCTGTAGAATGAGGATGTATAATACTTAGCTGTGTCATAGGGAAGCTACTGAGGTATTACATTCATGAGCATTTGTAACCAAAGGAGTTTGCCTAGAGTATCAGAGAAGCCACTTGGACCCTGGGTTGCACAGTAGGTGGGCAGGCCACCAAAGTCTCTGCTGACATCTAAGATAAAGCTAGGAGGGCTCCTAGATCCAAAGGATAAGGAAAGCTCAGGGACCCCTGGATTGGAGACAACCAGGATGCTCACACTTTTGAAGACAATCTGTGAACAAAAAAGGAGGCTAAGCACATTATCAATTTACTCTGAATGACTGATTCCCTGTATAGATATTTCTACATATAGCAGCATGTTTACTAGGGTCCCAATTCTCCACCCTTTACTCGTTTGAGTAAGTTCTTATTCATATGTGTCACTGCACGTTGTATTCCATTGCACTTTCCAGAAGCAGGCCTACTGATGGTGGGTTGTTCCCTACCATCCATCAGTTATTACTCAGAGACTGGTAAGGTGATAAGTAACAGCATGGATTTGTCAAGAACAAATCACATCAGACCAACTTAATAGCTTTCTTTGACAGGGTAACAAACTTTGTGGATGGGGGAAGCAGTAGATATGGTACATATTGACTTTAATAAGGCTTTTGATACTGTCTCGCATGACCTTCTCATAAACAAACGAGGGAAATACAACCTAGATGGACCTACTATAACGTGGGTGAATAACTGGTTGGTCAAATTAAAGTTAAATACATGTTTAAGTACTGATCTGAAAAGGAATGACTCAAGCATGTGTGTAAGTGCTTTCCTAAATCAGAGCCTATATGAAGAGCTCCAATTGAAACAGTTAGGGTCTGTGGGTTCCCTCCACAGAGTTGTCTGCCACCATCACTGGTAAATCTATGCCTGCTATAGGTTGCAAATAGCTTCTCAATCTTCCATGACAAGGTTGTGCTTCAAATGCAGTACTGGCATTTCTACCCTCTCCAAACCAAACCACAGAGTCAAGTTTACTTTCTTTATACACGTAGTACAAGCTGGCAAGAGGCACTGAAACAAATTCAAATCAAAGTTGCGCTTAAAGGTAATGGCTTGAAAACTCCTCCCCATCTTGATGAAAGCTCTTTTTTATTTTATTTTTGATTGGAACAAATGAAGTTTGGAAAAAACCAACATGGAATCTGCTGCTCATTTTGATCAAATAACTTTTGGGGACTGGAAACAAGCATGCATGTTTTAAATTACTGGCAAGTTATAATTGGGATTTTTGACTTTTTGCTTTGTGTTCTTGCTCTGAAGTGCTGAGCATCTGAGTTGCCTTCAGAGAGAAGTTAAGTGAGCTCCCAGTACTTTGTGAGGTCAGGGCCAGAAAGAACTGTTAAGTCCATAAAGACTGAGAGGATACTGCATGTGGCAGTCTTTAAAGACGCTCAAGGCAGTCGGTATGGTCTGAGCAGAGGAGGGGAGGGAAGTTATCTGTTTTACCCAGCTGTGTTTTTGGTGCCTGCTAATAACCCCCATGCATCATCCTGCCTTGGTATGAAAATTTTCTGACTGGTGTTAAAAATGGGCCCAGTACAGTTTGCAGCACATTTTCTTTGCAGCTCATGCAAAGTGCTTGTTGTTAGCATGCTGCTTGTGTAATTAGGGTGCTTAAGACTGTAAGGGGTCTTTGGAAGGTCCTGAAGAGTGATTGCAGTTCAGAATAATCACCCACCTGGCTACACACTGATTTATGGCCTGCTCAGTTAATAGCTCTGCTTAACACAGGAGTTTGTCGAGATTAAGTAATTGCCTTAAACAAAAAGTTTATTATCTTTAAGGCTTTGCTGATGAATGACTGGGGGATGGAGAAATCATGGGACAGATCGGCTGGGATTCCCTCCCCATGTAAAAGAAAAGATTTAAAAAGATAAGCGAGTCAGAATGAAGTTTGAAAGTTCAAACTTACATTGAAACATGGTCACAGACAAAATTACAAGGAGGAGGCTGTGTATATTGGACACCCTATAATAAATAGTAATACTACTCTCCACTTGTGTGGCACATTTCTCCCTAGGATTTCAAAGTGGTTTACAAACGTTAGTTAAGCCTCACATCCCATATAGAGGACCCCGTCGTACAATAATAAATATATGAATAAGTCAAGCTGTAATGGCTATTTCATTTTCATTTACAGTGAACTAGTATTTTCCATTCTAAGTCTAGAGAATACTGCAGATATATTAGTGAAGTTAAAGTTTGCTGTTTTTTTAAGTTGTATCCACTGTAATTATTGTTAATCACTCTTTTCAGAGGGCTCAGAAAGGTTAAGTGATTTGACTAAGGTCACACAGAGTCCAAGCAGAGATGACAATAGAACCAGGAGTCCTGATTCCCATCCCTGCTGTCACCATTAGAAAGTGCTCCCTCAGACCATCCCCACAGTACAAAAGGTCAGACGTGCTACCCTTTTTCTGATTCAATACAACTGTTTCCTGTAATAAAATAGAGTCTATTTATTGCCATTTGTCTCTAGATTGACCTAGCACATGCTCATATTACCCCTTAATCCAAATACATATGGTTAGGAGAATGTGGTGAGTTTTGCACACAAGGATGTGTAATGGGAAAGAATGAGGAAAATGACAAGACACACACACCACTCCCAACGTATTAAAGGAGGGCCTGATCCAAACTCCATCCAAGTCAATAGAAAGACTCTCACCGACTTCGCTGGGCTTTGGATCGGGCCACAAATTCAGACTAAGCCATAACATGTCTAGATCTGCTTAACCTACTTTTTCCTTCACCATTTTTCTGTAATAAAACATTATTGCCACTGGGGAAAACAGTATGAAAGAACCAATAAGGGTTCGAATGCTCTATGTATCTATCTATCCATCTATCTCCTAATCTGATTTCTATCAATTTGCCTCAAGCAGATACTGATTTGAGAGACTTTTTTAAAAGTCATTATTTATATAGTTTATATATCACTGTAGATATTAATTAAATATTCGTATATATGCAATACAGCATCTGAAAGCAGAGAAAGTTACTTAGGTCTTGTTTACATGAGAAAGTTGCAGAGATTTATTATTATTATTTATAGGTTTCAGAGTAGCAGCCGTGTTAGTCTGTATCCGCAAAAAGAACAGGAGTACTTGTGGCACCTTAGAGACTAACAAATTTATTAGAGCATAAGCTTTCGTGGGCTACAACCCACTTCTTCGGATGCATATAGAGTGAAACATATATTGAGGAGATGAAGTGGCTAGGAATCATGGACCAGGACTCCATTGTACTAGGCACCGAACAAACAGAATAAAAAGACAGACCCTGCCCCCAAAAGCTTTAAAAAAAAAACCAAAAAACACTAATTTAAATTAAACCAGTGCAAAGCACTGTGTGGACATTCCTATTTCGGTTCAAGAGTAGCTTATCTTGGCTTAGGTTCAGTCAATTAGGAACAGGTTTAAGGTAAATCCAAATAAGCCTGTTTCAAACCCAAATAAAAGGGTCCTCACAGGATCTTGCATTCATTTAACTAAATCACTAAAACCCTACCTTTAAGTTAAACCACTACTTTCTTGCATAGACAAGGCCTTAGAAAGTCAGGCATCACTTTTTTTGTTTGTTCGTTTGGTTGGTTACTTGAAAATGTCAGATCTTAAGGATACACATAAACAGATGGCTGAAAAACATAGGGCCCGAGTCAGACCATTGTAGTGAATGAGTTTTTCCATTGACTTAAATGGGCTTTGGATTAGGCCCATAGCCTCTTAGCATTTCACATAATTTGTTGGGTTTTATTAATTTGGGGCTATGGTTTTTTATGTTATGGGGCCTGAGTTTAGTCCTCAAGAAAACTGTTTAACTACGGAAAACTTGGTTCAATTATATAATTGTCAGATTTGGCAGTGTATCCTTTAGTTGCTGCTTATTTTCAGTGCGGAGAATAAATAAGCAATTGCCTTTAAAAAAAAGTCTCTCAAATTTGCCTGAGGCAAATTGATAGAAACCAGATTAGGATTTTCTATAGCAGAAGCCTCCTATGGTACACAGTGCTTTAGAAAGCGACAAAGAGTCCTATGGCACCTTATAGACTAAAAGACGTATTGGAGCATAAGCTTTCGTGAGTGAATACTCACTTCATCAGATGCTTTAGAGACTGTCAAGGATTTTATTTATTCACTCACTATTCAACTATTTGTTGAAAGCAATGTTAGCACCTTTACAAGTGCACTTGGAAATCCATTCCACTGTAGAGATGGCGTGGGGCCTGGTTCCCCCCTCACACCAATTTTCAAATGATATTAACTTCCACTAACTTCAATGTAGTGACACCAGCGTAAACTGGGAATGAGAGGAAAACCAGTCAGACAAGCAGAGAGAGACTGGATGTGGGGATCCTTTGATTTGCCTTAAAAATGGGCAGATAATTATAGAATTGAGACACATTTAATTTCAGTGAGGAGTGGTTAAAAGAAGTTGTGGTTTTTGTTTCACAAAACCAAAATTGGGGTATTTCAGATCCTGGTAATTTTACATGAACCCTTAAAATGTGAAGATGGTGGACTTGGGAATGTTAAGTGGTTTTGAAATTGAATAATGGCACCATCGACGCATCTTTGCACCTTACGTTTTATTTATAATACTCTTCTAGTTTCAAATCATACATAGAAAACAGAACAGCACATGTATTTTTTATATATGCATTTGATGAGAAGGCTGCCTAGTAGTTAGAGCCGATAATTCCTGAGTTCTACTTCTCATTCTGCCACCTATATGCTTTGCAACGTGAGTATTTCAGTCACTTAACTTCTGAGCCTCATTGTCTCTAGCTATAAAATGAAGATATACCTGACAAGGGTAGTGTGGGGTTGAAGCACATTAAGACCCTCATCTGAAAGTTGCTACAGTAACAGCAACTTTATTGTGAATATTAAGTAAGTACAACATCACAAAAGAGAAATATACTAAAGGGATTTTAAAACCATCGGTTTTAAAAGCAGCTGACTTTAGCTCACAGGTTTTCCCATGCGAAAATTGCTGAAAAGTTCTTTGACTTCAAGTGACTCACTCCTGTTATCATTCTGAGGTTATGTGCTCTTCTTGTGGTGTTATAACCCAGGCACTTAACTCACCTTCACATGGTAGGCATGTTGGCGCTTGCAAATGAGCTTCCTTTCCTGTCACCTGGATGTGATCAGCTAAACAAAATGTTGTGTGCTGAATTCTGTTTACTGAGTGATTTTGAGAAGCTGAGATTTTCTTTACCCAGCTTCAAGCTGTCACATTTTATAACTCAAATATTGCCTACATGGGAGCTAATCTTCTGAACCAATAATGCTACCATTTAGAGCCATTTGATAATATATTTTCCCCACACAACTTCTTTATATTTATAAGTGATTTTTTAGTGCTGGTGGATGGAGCCAATCTGAGAGTCTTGGGAGATGGAGCCGCTTAATCCTCACAGGGTACTCCGGTTCCTCACACCACCTGATTCATCTCTCAGCTGGAAAGGTCTCCTTTCTAAAGTAGGATGATAGTTCGATTTCCATGACCCATTCAGTCATGATCTTTCCTGTTCAGTCTGCCAAAGGTGGAAATCAGTACCAACTGTGATAGTGATTTTTAGGATGTGGCCACCTGCTGACTAACAACTGGACTGAGACCATCCACTCCCTTCACATGGACAACTGAACACTCATCAGATAGTGGAAACTTTCTCTGACTACTGAACTAGAACATATGTGAATCAGTGATTGCCTATTACCAATCCCTGGAGTCATTCCAGACCCCTATTTTAGGATACCAGGATGTGCTTGATTTATAGTCACATACGCCTGCTTACATTTAAAAGAAAAAGGATCTAGATCACAAAACACTAAGACAAAAAAAGAGATTGTCTCACAGAAGCAAAATCGTTGGTCATGAAATGCAATGTGCTCACAGCTACTAAGGTCTTTAAAGATATTGAGAGTTAGATGTATTTGCACTTGTATTGTCCTATTTGCCAAAGCCATTGTTGACCAAAATGAAAACATTTTCAATCTATGATCACTCTGGGGATCCAAACGGCTCTGGCTTTGCTCTCCAAGAGCAGGTCAATATCATAGAAAATGAAATACTGTCCTGACAAGTGAATGGGAGGGTAAGCTAGGCTAGGTAAACAAGAGAAAGGTGAAGGGGGTCAGACATGCAAGATAACCCAGTATCTGACACCTCCTCCTTGTCTTTCTTATCTCTCTCACCAACAGAAGTTGGTCCAATAAAACGTATTACCTCCTCCTAGATTATTTGTGAAACCACAAGCGTGTTCAACGAGAAATGTCCATTACATTGTTCTGCCTTTTATTTAGTTACTCACACACTTGCCAGTGACAGCTGCTTACTTATCAGTTTCCCAGGGGATGAGTCTGTGGGCACAATAGTTTGCTGGATTGGTGGGTTCTACCTAGTTGCTACGTACCATTCCAGTCTTCATCTTCTCTGCAGTGAGTTGTTTTTCACCTGGGCTCTACTAGGAGCATATCTATGCTAACTACAAGCATATTCAGAACACGTTTCCAAGCACAGCTCTGCCAGCACACATACGTGCTAGTTATTATCATTAAACTGTTTTAACATAGTTACCAACCTCAGTGTGGAGAGGAGGGATCTGTAGTTCACAGCAACCCTTAATAACAGGCTTCCTGCTATTCACCATTCATGACAGAGTGTGGCTGACACACAAATGGGAAATACAAGTAGCTCAGTTAATGCAGTTTCCTCTGAGTCAGATGATTGTGTGTGATCATATAGAGGTGATCTGCTAATGCCTAAGTAAATAAAGAATATTAATTGCTAAGTTGCCAAGCAATGTTATACTGTCAAAACCAAAATTCATCATCTAGGATGTAGTGGGCTTTCCTATTTCTTAATCAGTAGCTTTACCCAAACAAACCTGAAAATTTTAGCTATGGGTCCAATTCTATCACCCTTATTTATGCCGAGTAGTACTTTACAAATAATTCAAATGAATTTAATAGGATTACTCGCTGAGTGAAGTATTACTCAAGATGAGTGAAGGTGGCAGAATTTAGCCTAGGTTTTCAAAAAATAGCTCTTTTTCAGGAAAATAATAAGTTTCTACATCTATAGTATAGCATCTCAAAAGTACAGCTGGGTGAAGAAAAGATTCTTTGGTTCGCTGGCGATTCCAAAAAATTGGAAAAAAATTCATTTGGGATTGAACAAAAAATGAATTTTTTCACAAACTGAGAAGTCAGAAAAATTTTGTTTTGGGTTAAACAAAATGTTTCATTTTGATTGAGAGTTTTTCATGTTTTCAAATTTAAAAAATAAAATTAAAGAAAATTTTTAAACAAAGTCACTTAGAATTGAAAAATTGAAACATTTCACCTCAAAAATGTTAAAATTAAACTTTTTGCCTTTTTTGGATTTTTTTAAAATTAGTTGGTTTTTTTGTTTTGTTTTTTGACCAAAACAATTCACCAAAATAGACAAATCTGTGAAATGTTTCGGTATTGCCAAATGAAATTTTGGTCAAAATTTTTTACCCAACTCTACATCCAAGTGCTTTACAACCAGTAATGAATGAAGCCTCCCAAGGCCCATGTGTAAAGTCGGGAAGTATAATCATTATTCTCATTTTACAGAATCTATGGCACTGAAAGCTTAAGTGACCTGGCTGAGTTCACACAGGAAGGCAGAGGCAAAGGAAAGAGTAGAAGCTAGGTCTCCTTGCGCATGACTCATGTGACAAACCACAAGGCTGTCCCCCTACCCATGTTAATTAGCAACACCCATTATAAATGGTACCTCTTCAATCTAAGGCTAGGTCTACACTACAGGGGGGGTGTCGATTTAAGATACGCAAATTCAGCTACGCAAATAGCATAGCTGAATTCGACGTATCCTATTCGACTTACCCCGCTGTGAGGAAATCGACCGCCGCGGCTCCCCTGTCAACGGCGCTTACTCCTCCTGATGAGGTAGGAGTCCGCCTGTCGATTCGGGGATCGATTTATCCATCTAGATGAGATGCGATAAATCGATCCCCGAGAGATCGATTTCTACCCGCCGATCCGGGCGGGTAGTGTAGACTAGCCCTCAGTCTAAACAGACACTGAAGGGCTGTGTCTAGGAATGCATCTGGTCTGCACAACTGCAAACAGAGTATTAAACAATTGCGATGATGTGCTTTGAAGATCACGGCGGTTTCTAAAGCATCAAAACTAAAAGTCCTGAGACTATCTTCCTTCCTACGGGGAACTAAAAACCATTTTTATAGCCCATCCTGGGCCTAGAAGGGAGTGAAAGACTAACAAGCGACTGTTAATACCTCCAGCCACATTTACTGAAACCTTTTGACACTTGAGGATATTTTTATTAGCTAAGTGCACTAGTCCTGTATCAGAACACAAGTTTCACTGCTCACAGTTCAGCCTTGCAAAAAGCCTTTTCCAATTCTGTCTTTGGCAGCAATAAGCCTTAATGACATAGAAAGAGCTTATAGAGCCTCCTAGCACAGCCTGGTACTAAAACTAGCCCATAGATATCAAACACTTTACAAAATTCCCTCATTACCTACTCCCCTGTGAAGGTTGAGTTCCTACTGTACCAGGATAATTTTAAAAAACAGCTGATTGTGATCTTAGCAAATTAACATGACTTGCAGTCTTGTAACGATAACAGCAAAACAGGAATGAAACATATATCAATGCTTTAGTATTGGCTTCCAAGAGAAAGGAATAAGTAGACTTTAAACATTCTGAATGGAAGATATGGTTGCCATCTATGAATATCTCTCCCACAGCCCAAAATATTCACACACAACAATAGGGCAGTACACTGATATGGCATTACATTGTGCCACACCATCATCAGATACTGATGCTACTTAACTAAGATGAGATGTTTTACTCAATTCAGGAAACTAAATCCAAGTACACTGTTCAAGGTGTTAATCTGAATGGGTACTTTATTTTCTGCCAATGTGGCAGCATGGTCTGGTGGATTGAACATGGGACTGGGAGCCAGGAACGCCTGAAGTCTTATCACTGTTCTCCCAATAAGTCATTTAACCACTCTGTGTTTCAGATTACCGATTGGCAAACTAGGGATGGCAATATTTCCCAGCCTCACAAGAATTTACAACACTAAATTCACTGATGCTTGCAAAATGCTCTGAGATACTTGGAAAGAAGGTTCTAATTAATAGTACTCTGAATATATAAAGCACTTCGTGGGGTTTTTTTATCAGCTAGGATACACTGGCTGCTAATTGTTCTTAGAGTCAGGAAACAAAATCTGTATTGAATAATAATAATTTGCACTAATACAATAATTCAACAGTCTTAATCAATTATACAAACCCTGTAAGGCATGAAGCAACGGGTATGCAAACTCCACTCTGACTGCTGATATATGTTCATTGTAGGAGCTTAGACAGGTACTTCAACCCTCCACCATTCTGTAATCTCTGTAAGGATTTCAAGGCTATACTATAAAAAAGAATTAAACAATTGGTGGCTCCTTTAGAAACACCATTAGTCTGCCACCACTGGTCAGATATATGAACGAAGTGAACCTACAATAACTTGGCTTTCACAAAGTGCATGACCCAACTAGGTATATTTTCCAGCTGCAGTAGTTGCTTGGATTTGGTGTCAACCGTCTGCTACATAATTGGCTCTCTATTGTGAGTTATCACTATTGGCTCCAGGCACTCCCCACAGACCTTGTCCTTGATCTGGGTTAAGATACCTTTGACCCATGATCTTTTATAATAAATGATATCCCCCAGTTAAGAATGTTCCCTTTAACAATACAGGCATCCATCCCTCCCCTCAGGAAATAGGAAAGGAATTTTCCTGTAAAGGCAGATTAAGGAATTTCCATGCAAATTTCATGCATTTCAAATAATCCACTGAACCATGACGAACTTGCTTCCCCTTTTGGGGAGCCTGCTCCAACAAACCATTGCTGTTTAAAGATGAATTTAGCCATAGGTTTTTTGGTGACAAAATGTGTTATTTTTCTTGGAGTCAGCATACAGCGCTGGAGCTTGGCTTTTGGCGCAGTACATCCCCCCAGCACATCAGCTAAACTCACGGAAAGTGCAGTCATCTGGACACTTGGCAAAGATATTTAAATTGTAATTCTTAAACAAACAACAATTGTTTGTTCAGCCTGTGTGGAACCTCTTCACATGGATCAAGGAGAGGATTTGCTACTGCAGTTACATCGGGTGTCCCTGCATGGCACTTAATGAAGGGGCAGGAATTTCTCTTGGTTTCTAATGGGCTTCCCTCCTTTTTTGGTTGCTGTTGTTGTTCTGGATCTGAAAGAAGATCCTGAGTTGCATCCATCTGCAACCACAAGAACTTTTTCCAGTGAATAGTTTGTAAAGAGGATAGAGTCTTGCAGCCCTTACTCAGACAAGTAGTCCTTACTTTGGAGAGTAACCAATTTCATGTGCTCAATGCAGTCCTTTTCTAGTTCACCTCCTACTGCTCTAATTCCCTCAGCATCTATTTTGGTAGGTCCTCCCCTCTTCCATTTCCCGTGAGGGTCCCGCATCGGGCTCCATCCCTAGCTTCTTCTACCTCTACATCCTTTCTCTGTGTTATCTCAAATGGCTGCAGCTACCATCTTTACAATGATCCCTCACAAATCTACCTTCCTATTCCTGACCTCTCCTCTTTGAGTCCACCCTGCACCTTGGTCTCTCCTCATTCTGACATCTCTTGGATACCTCACCATCAATTTACATTTTACATGGCCATAACTGAAATCTTTATTTTCCCTCACAAATTCTCCTTGCTTAATCCATTCTCTGTCACTGTTGACAGCACCACCATTCTTCCTGTCAATCAGACCAATAACCTTGGAATCATCTTTGACTCCTTCCTCTCCTTCATCTCACACACCTAGGCTGCCTCTTTCTCTACAATATTTCTAAGGTTCAACCTTTACATTCTGACCCTGCAGCTAAAACTTTCAGCCAGGACCTATCATCTCCCCTCTTGATGACTGCTTGGATGTCTGAGGGCCAAGTCAAACAGCAGTGAGAGAACGTAGGAATTTTTTTTGATTTCCTGGTGGAAACGTTCAGTTAAAAGGAACACTGTCAAGTAGACTGGGCAAAAACATTATACTTTTAAAAAAAAAAATGTGTTTGGTGGAAAGGAAGTTATACAAGCTAATATAAATAAAGAACCAGATCTTCAGATGTTCAGTGGAGCTCTGCCAATTTACACCAGCTGAGAATCAGGCCCAGAATGTTGAACATGTTCAAGGAAGAAACTTTTAATTTTGTTTTTTTTTTACAAAAGGAAAGGCTTTCACATACAACACTCTTAACACAAACACAACCCCTTGGAATTATTGCATGGCAGCAGTGTTTTTCACTTATAATTTCAGCCTTCATGCATGCTCTAACAGAGGAAGCAAATAAAATATTTTGCCAGACTCCTGAAATGATATCACGTTAGGATAGAGTTATGCACAGCTTTTCTTGCTGGGGGGCGGGGGAGCGCTAAGCAGACTGATACCATATGACATTATTGAAGATAAAGTAGGTGAAATCCAGCTTTTTTTATTTTTTCATAGTAATCAACGTAATATACGGCATATAGATAAAGCATTCTGAAAAGATGTCACTTTCTTGCTTTGGGTAAATTATTTAGGATTGATCTGATTGGGAATGAAAATAGGTATTGACAAAATGTCTTATGAGTAATGACAATTGGCAAAGTAACCAACAGCATATTAGAGATCTGGTCCAAGTCCATTCAAGTCAATGGAAGTCTCTCCACTGACTTCACTGCATTTGGGATCAAGTCTTAGAAGAGGAGAATAAATTATTCTGCACTATCCATTAATATGGAATGCTTTGTCTGGGTAATTAGCTGCCAGGAGAGAGTGGTACAATTGTTTAATACACTGGTCATTTACCCATGGAAACCTATGTTCAAATCCTGGTCAAACCACAAATGAATGAGGAATTTGATAGTCCCTATATATTCCAGACAATTTAGTAGGACTTCAGACTCTGTTCAGAACAGGAATCTGCAGCTGTTGTAAGGAGAGAAGAGCTAAGGGGTCAGGACTGAGATGAGTTGGCTAACCTATGAGTGCATGCAGAGTGCCTGACAATAGTGTTCCTGGCTCCAGCTGCTGTTATTAGTCCTTTATTTTCAGGAGTGCCATAACTCACCCAAAATACTGTATCAAGAAAAAACAGATGCCCAGCAGGCATTAATTCCATGCAAAGAAGCGCTGTGGGCTACTACGTACTTCACAAGTCCCAGGCATTACACTTGGCTTCAGTGATGTTAACAACAATGCAGAGTACAAATTAAAATACTTTACCTTTTGTTTTTTAATATAAAAAAATGCAGCTGGTTAGGGGAGATGGGGATGGAGAAATTAATGAAACAATGACTTAAAACCACTGTTAAAAAAATAAACCTATGCCAATAGAGAAACAAAATTACATACTAAACCCACCCTGCTCATCTGATCCACCTCAGTAACAGCCTGAGGGGAAAAAAGACAAAGCACTTGTGGAGAAAAAGGAGACTAAACAAGCTAGAACCAAAGCCACACAGGTCAATATACAAATACATGTCTGCATGAGGTAGCTCAAGGGAACTGACTTGATCATTTTTTGCTTCCTCAAAGAAACACAACAGGCCACCCCATTAATGCCCTTCTTCTCAGAAATACTACCACTGGTAGGAGAAAGGGGATGAGGGGTACATATCCCTCACCCTCTAACTTTTTACTAGCCTATAAAATGTCCCCTTCTCAGGGTGGTCGCAGGTCGTGACTTTTCACTTGTCGAAGCGTAACCCACTGGTCAGTGTGCATGAGATAGCCCAGTCCACAAAGGATATAGATCTGTTACAGTTCTCAGCTTGGCAGGCTGACTCTTTAGCTCAAGCTGTAGAGACTCAAACTTTTAGCTCTGGAGGTTCCTGGTTCAATCCTTGGTGCACTGGTCAAGATGGGAGCTGTCACCTAAGTGCTGGTGTAAGGGGCTCCCTGCAACTAGCACAACAATATGGGAGTGATTGTACAGCCAGCATTATAACTACCAGTACTCTTTACATCTCTGTCATCACTAGGACTCTAAAGCCTCGGAGTAGAATTCTGCCCTCCGACATGGGCACAGCTACCCTCAACAGTCACTAGGAGTTATACACGAGGCTAGAATTTGACTGTAAGAATAGTTCAACCAGATTATTTAACTGGAAGCATTTGATTGCACACAGTCCATGTCAATATGAAAATCTCCCTGACTGTAGTAGCCAGTGTGGTTCTAATAGGAAAGAAAAGTTGAGGCTGGTTTTAAGTAGTACTACGGAAGTGAACTCGTAGAGCCAAAAATGTGACCTCTCTTCCTGATGTAGCTCCTACATTACGGAGATCTGCAAAAGCTATTTGCCACTAAGAGGCTTTCTTGTAAAACACAAATGAATACCAGCTGCACAGACGCACTCACAATGCAGCCGGTCTCTTTAGACATCTCATGGATCTTTGGGAAAATCAGACTGCCTGGCAGGGAGTAAGAGGCTTGACTGTCTGGTGGAGACACTTGAAGAGTTGCAGAGTAAAAAGGCAGCAGTGTTCCCATGGAGGTGTCACTTTGGAAGCACACAAAGTGCATGCTGCTCTGAGAGAAAAAGGAGGAAAATGTAGCATTTTATCATCCCTGATTTTTAATATTTTTTTTAACTACATGTAAATTTGTTTTTGCCCAAGACGAATGGGTGAAGACTTACATTCACTTGGCTCAAATTCTGGTCTTCTGAGTGAAGCTGCCATTGAAGCAAACATACATTCAAGAGCAGAAATTTGGCCACAAATATCAGTGCAGACTGCACATGCATATCCAAGGGCTGTGTTTGGCTCACTAGGTCTGTTTCTTTTTAAAGTTTTCAATTTACTTTGGAAATAATATTTTCTGGCACCCAATTAATGACTTTTTTTTTTAAAAATGCTGAATGTTCAAACAGCAGCACACACTGCACATGCCAAGCGTCCCTAGTGAGGAGAGACAGTCCCTACTTTTTACTTAAATATTTATAGTTTTCTGACACTGTCTTTACATCACTATTGTTATTTTACCTATATTTTCTGTCTAGATACTTATCTGGCTTTCATCACCATGTGACTGGTATCCATATGTTTTATTTTTCCTGCACTAAAGTTGTGGACCCAACAAAATATGTCCAATATATATTTTAATCTTCAAGTAAATGAATGTGGTTGGTTTAAGTAACTTTTTGGAATCATAATAGTTATAATAGCTAGTGTCCATGAGACTGAGAGTGGATGGTCCAGTGATTAGAATGCTAACTGAGGGCTCAGGAAACCCTGATTCAACTTCTTGCTCTGCCACACACTGTGTGACCTTAGACAAGTCACTTTTGTCTTTCTGTACCTGTTTCCCATCTGTAATGTAAGGATACCTTCCTACCTCACAAGAATGTTGTTGAGAATAAGTACATTAAAGATTGTAAGGTGCTCAGATACTATGTCGACATCGCTTCACTGTGGTCCCGCACTCGCAACACCACGCATCGCCTGGGGAAGCGCATCGGCTGCCGCTGGCAGTGGTGCAAGGAGCGCCAGGAGCTGGGAGTCCGGGTGCCGCAGATCAGGTCGGACGACAACACCATCGTCACCCCGAGCGCCAGGGGCTTGCTGGAGAGGACTCTGAAGGCCGCCATCTGCTCGCTGTACATGGAAACCCTGAAGCGTAAACCGGACCAGGGTAAAGCCTTTGAGTTGACCAGCAAGTGGGATGCCAGCAACCACTTCCTCGCCGGGTGCGGCTTCACCCGTTTCGCCGACTAGCGGTTCATCCATCATGCCCGGCTCAACTGCGTCCCGCTCAACGGAGCCGTCCGCCACGGGAACCGAGACAAGCGTTGCAGGAAGTGCGGCTACCCCAACGAGACCCTGCCCCACGTCCTGTGCAGCTGCAAACCCCACTCCAGAGCCTGGCAGCTGCGCCACAACGCCATCCAGAACCGCCTGGTGAAAGCCATCGCGCCACGCCTAGGGGAGATCTCCGTGAACTGCACCATCCCCGGTACCGACAGCCAGCTATGACCTGACATGGTCGTCACCGACGAGGCCCAGAAAAAGATCATTCTCGTCGACGTCACGGTCTCCTTTGAGAACAGGACCCTGGCATTTCGCGAAGCCCGAGCTTGTAAGCTGGAAAAGTACGCCCGCCCTGGTTGACACCCTGAGAGCGAAGGGCTATGAGGTGCAGATGGACGCCCTGATTATTGGAGCCCTGGACACCTGGGACCCCTGCAACGAGCGTGTGCTGCGGACCTGCGGGATCAGTCGACGCTACGCACGTCTCATGCGGTGCCTCATGGTCTCAGACGCCATCCGATGGTCCAGGGACATCTACATCGAGCACATCACCGGCCACCGACAGTACCAGGAGGCGTGAGCCAGAGTGACATCGTTCTCCCACTACGAGAAAGGGACCAAGTGACCTTCTCCATTGGATCATATGAACTGGAACCATAAACTCCCTGAACATTAAATCTCACCAAATGAGGGTCAATCCATCCTCATCATCATATCCACTCATTATTATCCACACCCGAACATAGCCACTTTATGAACTTCATACCCTCATATCTCAATGTCTGTATTTTGACCCATCAACCTTTTACCCCCAATCGGGGATATTGCAGATTATGTATTCCTCATGCCACTTTATCTTAAACCAAACTTTGCACCCTCGATAATCTGTATGTTATTCCCTGATAACCAGAAACTTCTATGCTCAAACTCTGTTCACTATTTTTTTTAACATCATCTTAATAAAATTTTTAAATCTGGGGCTACCAAAGTATCTACAACAGGTAGGCAAGGGCTATATACACTTGCCCACACTCATGATATCTGCCAAAGCACCTCAATCCCAACTTCCAAAATGCTGCATTCTGAAGAACCAAGTGTGATGAATGGTGCTAAAATTTTGGAGACTTGATGTTTACAAAGATTTTTTTTTTTTTAAGAACAGCCTCTTTGTTCTGTTTGTACAGTGCCTAGCACAATGCAGTTCAGGTCCATGACTAGGGGTCCGAGGCACTATGGTACTACAAACAAACAATAAAATAATAACAACAACAACAACATTCTGCTTGCAATATTGCCCCCTGAAATCAACTGTGGGTGCAAGTAACAGAATGTAGACATCTAACTGCCTGATTGCGCCTGGCAACCATGTAGTCATCTAAATACTGAATGTGCCTGCAATTTTGCCTGTAGGCAGAGAATGAGGGCAGGTATAGGCCTCTTCATAATGTTGAACCAAATTGTCAAACAGAATCTATTAAAGCAAGCGTAGTGCTGGGCAAAGCTACCTCTTGACTTTGCCAATTCAGCTGAGCTGGGGAGTCTGTAGCAATATTTCCAGCGCTTAAGGCTCTGATCCTGACCAGAATGTGTAGAATAAAAAAGGGTTGGCTCTAGATAGGTGTGAACCTCACAGTTCTTATTTTCACCTATTGGCAGCAGAGACCTCAAAACTCATTTCACTTGAGCCCTAAAACCAATGTGAATTTGTGATCTCGAGAATGCTAATCACTGCTTGGAACCTGAACCTTTCCCCTAAGTAAACTTTAATGACTCTAATTATTCCTTAAACCACTGACTTTGCAATCATTTTTAAATTCCCTTTTACCAAGTCTCACCCTGTGCTAGCAAGCTAGAAGGCTGAACAGTACATGAATATTAGGCCGCTAAGAAACAACAGTTGTATTATTATAGCCCAGCACAATAACAGCACTTTGGAGGAGTAGCAGGTGAAACAAAACACAGCAAGATTTGCCCATAATTGGTTTTCCACTTTACAATTCCCTTCCACTTTGCTAAGCTATTTTAGAGAACATTTGGAAAATGCAGGGATCCTCATAGGACTGCACCAATAAATCTGAAAAAAAATAAAAATCCTGCATTGGAAGTGAAGTATTGGATTTAAACTGTAACCCCTGAAATGTATGTTGAAATCTATATAATAATAATTAAAGAGGATGCAAACCCCGCTACAAATGAGCTCAAGTAAATCTTCCTACTGGAAACTAGTATTTCACTGGGGTATACAGAAGCAGTAAAGAAACTTGAGTGTCCAAAAGCCAGCATGAAGCCAGCACAAAGCAGGCCGGGACGGGCAGTTCCTTTTCAAGACTTCGCCCTCGTGAACAATGGCTCTATTGCAGTCACCCTTTGCTTTTCTTCCAGTGATTAACATGCAGCCCATGCTTAAAAGAATGGGAATTTATTCTTCAGTTAAGACTCCAAAGGTGCTATTGGGTCAGGTGGCTAATCGTTAAATCAAACTGCTGTCATCCTTGTTCAATTCCTATCACCCGGGGCCAGGTTATTACTTGGGTTTATGCAAAATAAACAGCTTTGCTAAACATTCCTCTAAAAAGAGGGTCAAATAAAGACAAGAAAGTAAGAGACAAACTATCAGCATCAAGCAAATGCTGCATGGCTCCCTCCCCCCAACCCGGTCCTCTGGACTGGACTGATCAGACTAGGGGGGTTTCTTCAACATTTTTGGCTTTTGTTTTTGTCAGCAGGGCCAGTTTTTTCTTTTCTAATTCCACTCAAGACTCCTTAGTGAGTACTGTTAACTTATTCTTGTCTGGGTCTGGCTAATTCAGTTTCTTTCTTGATCTACATAGACTTACAATTCTGTGTTTTCTATAGGTGAACTCAGCCATAAGAAATCTCTTATAACCTCCCCCATAAAGGACAAGCTCTGAGAGGCTTCCTTCAAGACACATATAGAGACGCTTAATGCAAAGTGGTCAGAAAGAATGTTAATTGCCATAAGGCGCGCACACATTCTTGGATCAACGGGTTATTTGGAAATCCTGTACTAGCTGCAGTAACAGGTATCTGAAAGGAAAGTCTGCTTAGTGCTGTCATCTGCTAACAATTCAAGAGCTTTGTACTGTAGCGGACATGCCGACTCGCTGGTTATTTCAAAATGGAAAGCAACTGGGATTTTGCAAGGAGGAAAGAAACAACAGCCCACTTCCCACGCATCATCCTGCCTTTATTTCAGTTTCAGTATGTCAGTTTTCAAGGATATCCAATGGCACTAGTCCAAAGCTACTCAGTCTTAAGCTCATTCTGATCTCTTCTACCAGAGTTCTACAGTCAAGGACTCTCTACAGAGAATATCCCATGAGATGTGAACAGGGAGGCCATCCTCATGGCGGTTGAATGCTTCCAAAAAAAGTGGATACAAATGCTCAACTGGAATTTTTTAAGAGCAGAAAAATTGTACTAGGCAAAATGACATCCATGTACGGAGACTCTCTCTGCCTTTCCATTTCCTCCAAACAAGCAGTATCACAAAACCTCACGATTAACATTCATTTGCTTTGAAAGAAACTTTTAAAATGTGTTTTTGTTCTTGTGGCTTGTCGATCCCAGGCAAAAAGTCAAAACCAGGATTTGCAGCAAAAGTCTGTAGCCAGGAGACTGTCATTCCTGGTTTCTCTTCCCTCAACGATTAAAAACTTACTTTTAATTAATGTTATTTCAAGAAGTCAAGATTGGCATATTTACATCAAGTGTCAGCTCTAAAGGCTAGTAAGTAATGCAAGGGCATTCAAATCGCTTACATAGCTCTGCTGCCTGTTGCAATCCAGCTTTTGGATGGTTCCATATGCTGCAGCCTATGAATCAAGTAGTGTATGGTACGGAGTTAAATGTCACTTTGGGCCTCTACTGCAGTATGTTGTGTAGGAATTTCCCATCAGCAATGGCTGCATGCCGAGAGTCAGACCCTCAGCTGGGGTACGTCAGCATAGCTCTGTTAAAGTCAGTGGAGCAGTCGGGGGTACCATTTCAGAAAAATGCTGTGTGTAGGTAGGCGGGTGGGAGTTGTGTCAGCATACACAACATTATATGTGATTATATTACACCTTGCAAAGTCTGGGGGAGAGGCGGCAAAAGGTGGAAGACATAATGGACCACAGAGATCTATGAAAAGTCGGGGGAGGGGGGACGACAATCCGAGGAGGTGGCAGGAGGCAACTGCCCTCCCTTGTCCTATAGCAAATGACACCCTGGAAATTATGTCTGTTTACACCAGCTGAGGATCTGACCCTGAACAGCTTTAGAAGCAGAGACACTGAAACCAATCCAGTTGGGTAAATCCTAGCTTTGAAAAGCACTCATTTGGTTCTGAGCCCTAATACACAGGTTGAGTTCTAGTGTATTATGAAAACACATCTTCACTCCCCAAGCTCCCTGTGGGAACATTATTGACCCCTTCCCACTGCTGAAAGTCTGCTTCATGTATGAAAAAATCCTTTCCCCAAATCCAAACGGCAAAGCACCTGGGTGTAGCTTGAGCTTTGCAGACTGATACTGGGGAATTTCTGAACTAAACACCAATCAGACACTAAATACACACAGGGTTGTATGAGTAACATATGTCGCTTCCTTCCTGCATGCTCTGGCAGCAAGTTCAAATGAAACGGGACTGTCTGAAAAATCTTGCCCTTAAAGGTCAGACGTAGAGAGTGTCTAGGTCCTTTTGGAGTTTTACAGAGAATCTGGTCTGAGGGAAAATTATGGCAAGTAAAAACTGAAGCAGAAATTTGACCACAGCCCTGACCTCTGATTGAAAATGCCTCATTGCTAGTTCAACCACAGGCAGACAGACATGATTTAATCCAACTTTTTCATTCCTTTCACCATTCAGAGGGAGGGAACTAGGTTTTTTTCCCTTATCCTGAGGGGTATAAAACATTTTTTATCCACCCACTATAGCCAAGGTAATATTCCACAACCACCAACTCTGAATTCAGACAAAGTATGCTTAGAACTTGGCAGGGCTAATAAAACGTGAAACAGTTTAAGATGCCCTAGAACATTTTTATACCACTTGTCCAGAGAATCATATATCTGTTTGGGTGTTTGCAGGGGGAACAACCCAACCCATAAAGATGGGCTCTCTAACCAAAGATTCAAAGATATGGGGAAGACTGGGGTATTGGGCCTAGTGGCTGAATTGAAGCATTCTTGAATGAATAACAATACCTGACCCTTACATAGCATTGTTCATCTGTATATCAAAACATTCACTCCACCTCAAAGCACTTTACAAAGGATATATGTATCATTATCCAGATAGAGAAACTGAGGCACAGAAACATGATATGACTTGCTAAAGGTCATCCAGCAGGTCAGTCGAGAGCTGGAAATAGAACCTCAGGCCTTGTGAGTCCCTATCCAGTACCCCAGCCACTGGGCCAAACTGTTTCCCGTTGAACAAAGAATCCATTTAAGCTCCTCAGGGTCGGACTGTCTTTATTTATACCAGGTACATCACCAGTGTTCAATAAACAAAGACATTTTCCCTGGCTCTTTGTAAACCCTCCAACACCATGTTTCCAGCCACTGTATCAGCAATGAGAACTGTTGGAACAGCAGATTCCCTCTCCCACCTCCGTCAGGAGGCTAAATGAATCAGTCTTGCAGTGTGCTGAGATGAATGAGAAAACAGAATAACATCCTAACAGAGATAGCATGGAAGAGACTTGACTTCTCTACTTGTAAAAGCTGTGAGGAGCTTTCACTTACCAGAAACTTTAATAGTATTAAAGTTATTCCTATTTTACAGGAATTGTAGCTCACAAGAGAATCAGCTTTATAAATCTGTCCATTTCCTGACATTTAGCAATGATTTTCGACAGAGGATGAGGCATGACATGAAACCATATGATTGCAAATTATTAAAGATGTACAAGCATCAAGTGAATCACAACAACTGCAAAAAAACAATCCCCGTATCGCTC
This sequence comes from Terrapene triunguis, assembly GCF_002925995.2. Classification (NCBI taxonomy): domain Eukaryota; kingdom Metazoa; phylum Chordata; order Testudines; family Emydidae; genus Terrapene; species Terrapene triunguis. The sequence goes on along the minus strand of NW_020664413.1, from coordinate 7,460,275 downwards.
TGAAACAGGCAGTACAAGAACTTACCTCTGTGCATAGTATGAAAATAATTTTACAACCACCTTTGGATTGCTTCACTTCACTGGACAGTATGACTGAAGACACATGACCATGTACGAGGTTACAAAAAAAATAAAAAAAGATCTTGTTCATCTATAGATTAGTTGAGGGCCAGAGTAATGGGGTCAGGAAACTACACTGAGCAGCTCTTCAAGGCTTTATTGCTTGTAAGTGAATCATTTAGTAGAAGAAAAAATATGTATAAATCTTCTGGAAGACACGTTTCGCTAGCAGCTACCTTCTGAATAACACACCAAGTAAGCCAATAGAGAGAGTTTGTAAATGCATGTCCAAAGCTTCTTAGCAAACTGTCATATTGATCTAGCACAGCCTAAGGAAGCCTAAGAAGACTCAAGGAGTTTGGGCAAATGCTTGTATTAGTGTTCCCTTCCTCTTAAGAGTTTGCTGAGACGGCACTTCAGTGTTTCCCAAGTAGTGCACCTCCGACCCTGGCAATCCATCAAGTGAATGCAAATTGTGGACCAGACAAAACCAGGCAAACAGCAATGCTGCTTAATAATAATGTACTCCCAAAGAGAAGGACTTCCTCGACAATGATTACTGTGTACACATTTAAACTAAACACCCAAACTTCTTATTAGCCTCATCATGATTTGTGTTTTTGTTCCCTTTGAAATGCTCCAAAGTAAATGGTACAAGTTTACTCAAGGCTAACCTCAAACAGTAGGCTTTCTGAACTATGCAAACGAATAAAAGTCAGGATATATATATAGCCCACATTTATTGTAAGTCCCTTTTGAAAACCAACACCCAGCAAAGTGCAGTTAAGGAGCATGGTTTAAAAAAAATAATCTTGGCAATCACCACCCTCTTCGCATTAGGCTTGAATGGATCTAATTTGGTGGGGATCATTCTGCAAAGTACCATTGGGTAAATGCCCCTAAATGTCTGTCTCTAGCTATGTAATTTAGATACAGCGATTAAAAGAGGTTTCCCTGCAGATCTGCACAAGGGGTTTCTGCTGCCAAAAACATTTGGTCTCTTCTCAGATGTTATTTTCCTCACTTTAACTTGTATGTTTATTTCTTCATTGTATTTCAAATACTGGAAGAGATCCTCAGACTATATGATGTGCCCGTCTAGAGATTAGAGATTAAAAATCTAAATAAATGAAAATCTTGGTGTGTCAGGTTGCTTTACGAACACTCCCATTAAAATGAAGCACTTCTTAAGAGATGGGGCCATATCAGGTTACTCCATCCCTTTTAATGGATCATGTGGGCATGAGGTCTTTTTCCCTTGATTTGTACAAAACTTGGCACAATGGGGTCGTGGTCTATGATGGGGGTGCCTAGTTGCAAATAAATAACTATTACAAATAAATCCCTATTACAAATAAATCAAATAATATTTTAGTTGCCTGGGTTATTTTGAAATGGTTAATCCATCTATACTCCAATGAAATTGCTGCTCATTGCTTTTCACCTGAATGAGCAAAACCACTTCCAAACCCAGTGAATTTTCATATCTTTTATAACAGGACCATCACTGATGATGTATGCATTCAAGTTTGGTTTCTTTAAATAGGGACTATTGCAAATGACTCTTTTAGCCTGTTGGTCAAAAAAATCCCTGCCACATACAATTTATCTCAGTCCAAGGGAATTCTATGTATAAAGCCAGATACACAGAGTATGAGCTGGTTAGTATGAATGTATAGCTTTGCCCTCTGCTGGATGGAATCAGATCTACTTTACTATGTGTCAAAGTCTATATTGGTAACAGCTAAAAACTATGATGAATGCACTTATGAATGAATGGTTTTTATTTCCCATTTCCAAAAATTTTACAGATGATATATAGTATATAAAAATGGGCCAGGGCTGTAACACTAAATTCTTCCAGTAATAAATAAAAACTAAGCAAGCAGGCACATAAGTACTAGCTGGATTAAACAGGGTCCTGTATTAGTAACAATGCCACCAGCATTGATGGTGTTCTTGGAGTTCTTCTTGAGCATTTCAGCAACTCAGTCAGAGGTAACTATGGATGACTTTTCAGCCTACAGCACTGAACAGAGTGACAACTCTTGGCACTTGTAGAACTTATCTTGTGAAATTACTTACCTTGTTATAGAGCAAACTTGAATATGTGCAGCCACACAGTCCTACCCCCAGGATGTTAAGGACAGGCACAGCCGCATATGGGTTCTGTGCTGATCAGGCCCTAATAATGTTTTTTTCCTTGAGCGGGGGCGGGAAGGAGAGAATAAAGGTGGCTACTGTTTCACAAGTCTCCTCCGCACACGGTGAGGTTCTGGAGAACACATGTTGTCAGAGCCACATGGCCTGGAAGCTAGAGGTGCACTTGTATAGCACTATGACAGTGCCCCCAAGCACTACTGGCCTGTGTGGTGGAAATACTTTATGCTGTTTCCACCACTCCTAGGCTTCACTTTCATGCATTCCACTGATTCCTATGTCTGAGGACAAACTAGATATTGTTGGCTGCATTTTGTATGCACAGTGGTATAAACGGGGAGTAGAACATCACTGAAGTCAATGGAGTTACACTAATATAAACTGGTTTAAATTCAGAAGCAGGCCCTCTTGTCTCACATTGTTACTGCTGCAGTATTGCCAGCTCCAGGGCAAGTGTAAAAACCTTGGCTTCTGCTCCTCTTGTTACAGAAGATTCCAAAATGACGGGGTGATTAAGACACTGTGAATTAAGACATAACAACATGGCTTTGTCCAATATAAAAAATTCCAAATATAGATTTCAAATTACTTCCAGTGTAATGGTTCAGGTTCATCTCTCCATGATAAATAGTGAGATCGATAATAACGTTCTACCTAGTCAATAACATCTGGAAGCATTAAGCTGGAGATAAACATATAACCATAAAGGACATCAGCCTTCAAATATAAAACAGAACAGGAACAGGGAGAAAACAGCAGCAGCTGACCTTCTTTCGGACCAGATTCCAGTCACTGTGTCAGCTAGGTTCCCTGTGGTGTGGTTGCCAGCCTAAGCCTGTGTTGGTCTGGGTTTCTTCAGAAGCCACTCTAGCACTTGAGCTGAAACTCTCTTATTGGGCAAGCTACTATTTTCTCTATGGGATTGGCCCAACGTTTTTTCCTGGCCTTGACTTGATGGGTGTAAACGTGTCTACATGCCTTATTTGCTGTTGCTAACGTGCCTCAATACCACAGTTCCCAAGCAGGAAGCCATTGATGATTGGGTGTGTGCAATACATAAAATAGGCTGTGGCACACCATACTCTATTACTAGGAGTGCATTGGCAAAGTTATCTGGCACACTGACGCACAACTTTGAGGTAAGCCACACTCCAAATTGGTACCCTCTTGAGAATAGGTTGAACAGAGAGTGTATTGGTACTCAAAACCTTCAAGCTGGCATTTCAAGAGCATCCACCAATTATGGGTGCCCACCTTGAGACACCTGGTACACAGACTGGTGCTGAGGGCAGATGTGAGGTGCTCATTAAAATTAACCCCTCATTCTTCATGTCACCTTTTAACCAAGGTGGGCCAAACCCATTAGGGCAACTAGAAGCTGGGTCTCTAATGATACAGGTACTTATTAAATGCAGGATTTTTTATCCTCAGATCAACTGGCATAGCAGGTTCACAGACTTTACTTGTGATTCCTTCAGCTTGCACAAGAGATCCTAGTACTGAAGCAGGTAGGTAGAGGTGTGTGTTTGTGTGTGCATATGCATGCATCTCTCAGAAGGCAGGGCTGGAGCTCAGTTTGGGCCATACCACACACACACAATTACTCTTCCATGATGGCTCTTGTCATGGAGATGGGGGAGCACCGGGCAGATAAGTGAGGAATGGGAACAGGGGCCTTTGATGGGACTTTCAATGGGACTTTGACACCTAACTCCCTTAAGTCCATATGAAATTCAGTTTAAACTGTTCAACATTCTGGACTTCGAGACTTTACACCTTAAGGAGATTTAAATGGTTTGACAAAGCTGCACATTAAGTTCAACTTCTTCCCGCATTTTAAAGTGTTTGCAAAAATCAAAACTAAGTCCTGATTCCATTCAGAGTTACACAGATTAGACGCACAAGACAAATTACAGTGCATTCTTTAAGAGTCAGTCTCTTTCTTTTTCAATGCAGACAAACTAGCTGTCCTGTAACTAAGGAGACGATCTGTCTCTCTCTCTCTCTCTCTCGTTTTGTTTTAGGTCACCTCCCAGAATTAATGTCCCAGAGAAATATGAGAAGAACCACCGTAAGATCTTCCTATACATCAGAAAAACCAATGTTAGAAACGGAACTTGAAACAAGGAAACAAAGAGATCAACCATAGAGGGAAAATGAAACAAGAGTGTTTTTTTTTTCTTCAGGTTTTGTTTTGTTTTAATTAGGGCTTCAGAAGAGGGATTAGAAGGATAGGCTCTTGTTTGTGTGGGAGACTGAGCTTGACGAAAGATGCTTCTGGAATGAGAGTTAAGGCAGAGGGCTGATTTGAGCAAGGTAGAAGGGGCCCTTTAAAAGGTCCAAAAAGGCTCTGGAATTAGCCACAACTCTTACATCTCTGTGTAAAGTAATTAAGGTTTTGCCTACACTGCAAAAAAAAAAAAAATCCTGCAGCAGTGAGTCTCAGAGCCTAGGTCCACAGACTTGGGCTTGTGCCCTGGTGCTAAAAACAGCAGTGTAGAGATTTGGTCTTGGGCTCTGACACCCAGGGAACAGGTTGGGTTTCAGAGTCCAAGCTCCAGCCCTACTATCTATCTGGCTGTTTTCAGCGCTGGAGCCCGAGCCCGAGTCTGTAACGCTAGGCTCTGAAACTCGCTGCCATGTTTTTTTTGTTTTGTTTTGTTTTTTTGCCATGTAGACTTACACTATGAGACCTTAGGTATGTCTTTACTTCAGAGTTAACTCATGTGATCAGCATCTGAGTGAACAACTGGCTCAGCCTAGCCCAGGTGCGAAGAGCCACACTGCAAAGACATACCCAGGGTTATTGTGTCCTCACTGGTGTTGCACTCCCGTGTGTGTTGCTAGGACTTCTGGGGACATAACCCATGGTTCTTTGTGCTGCAGTAAGCGGAGCTGCTCTGTGATTCTTTCCTAGTGAATTGTGGGAGATCTTGTCTGTTCTACTGAACATACAGGGGCATTGTATGAAGGCACTGGTGGACTATCAACACTTGACTGATTTAGCCTGTGGTCCTCACTGCAAAGTGGGTGATTACCAGGCTGACTGAAGGCTTCACATGGGTTTTAGCCAGCCTACAGCACCGGATAATCCAGAAAGCCCAGGCTGAAAGCACCACCAAACTAAGGTACGAGATTTGTGCATGTGGATGGGAGGAGGTAACTGGCAATACCCAACTAAGAGTGTTGGTTAACTCTTCAGTGAAGACATATCCATGTTCTCCAGCAAGGGGCATGGAGGAAAGAGTTAGGGAATCTCATCTTGTTTGGTTAAAAGGCTTTAGCCACTATGGGTCTGATCCATAGTTCAATGAAGTCAATGGGAGTCTTTCCATCAATTTTGATGGGCTTTGAGGCCCTATATTCCTAATTCATAGCATCTCTAGAAAACAGAATCACAGAGCAAGAAACAGGATGGGCCAAATCCTGAAATCTCTACGATGCAAAACTCCCTCTGACTTTACGAATGTATGAACAACGACTGAGCATTAGGAATTATATTTGAGTAAGGACTTCTGAGTTTGGTGCAATACTACTAATCTCTATAAAAAACCCTTTAACTCCACTTATGCAAACTGCTGTTTATAACAATATTCCAGCTAAGTTTGTACCTTTAACACACACATCCTGCATATTTCTGCAGAAACCTGATCACATATTAAAGTTAATTCAGTTTGAAACTGAAGAGGTACCATCAGATAAATGCCCTGTTGCCTGCCCATGCATAGGCAGAGCACATAAACAGACTCAAATTTCTATAAGATGATCATTGAAATGACTTATTTTTTTTGTTACAAAAACTATGTTTATTTTGAGCAGCTTCCGTGGAATTGTGAAGCATTTCAAAATAAATGATTATCCCCTTTGTTAAAAAAAATTAAGTGAATATAGTAGCAAACTGATGATAGGGTAACATTCCTTGCAGCTTATTATAAGTATTTAATTTCAGTTAATAGTTAAATTTAAGAACACAGCGCAAAAGCTACTTCACAATTAAGCATTAAGTTGTTAATGAAAAGCAGTTGTAACAAGAGATTAGATTGGCCAAATTTGTGAACATAAAAGATGCCTTTATTCCTATTTTGTGCATTTAAAAAAGCATGATTAAATAGATAATACTGTATCTATGATGGACTCCTAAAACTTTAAAGACAATCTAGCATTCAAATACATCTGGAAGAGTTTGTGATGGAATCTGCTCCTACATATTATATTGCCGCAGTTCCGATAAAGCAACCATCAAATGGAACAAAATCACTAACAGCAGCTTTTTGTCTAAGAACATACACACACGATTTTTTGAATCAGAAAGCCCTGCAATGTCACCTAACAGATTCAGCTGCATGTTTAGTCAAGCGACTGGCTCGATCTATTGGCTAAAAGTTATGTTTATGAGTGCAGTAATTCGAAGATCAGAACCTTTTGATTACAACAGGCAAATACAAACAAAGATTAACAGGCAGCATTGGCTTCTAAAAAGCCAGTAACATAAAATGAACTTTAGACCATAATTACTGAAGATTGACGTACAAAAATATAGGCATTACCTCACCCTAGGAATCAGTCTTTGAATGTGCTTTGTTGGTTTTTGTTGTTAGTTTCTGCTGCCTTAAAATTATCCAGAGTAATTTTTATGTAGCATACTTCCAGATATAAGAGTTCACAAAGCAAACTTTCTCTCTCTTCCCCTCCTCTGACACCCATTTCAGTTTTCTGTATATGATGCAGTTAAATCTCTCCACTACATTTTGGCCCAAACCAAAACTCCATATGCCAACTTCGGGAAAGTTTAGCTCCAAATTGGAAAAAAAAAAATGTTGGGCCAGATTGTGAAACCTTTACTCCCACTGAATGATACATTGAAGTCAATGGCACCACTTTGTGGAGTAAGTAAATACAAATACTCCCACCAAGTACCACAATCTGGCCCTGTGAGACTTAACCTCATCTCTGCTATTCAAATTCAGATGAATTTCAAGATGCATATTTTATGTTTAGTCATTGCAGTAGGTGATTCCAGACTTGTACCAGTAATCTCACCACCATTACTCAGGAAAGCTCTCACAGGCAAGTAAAATTATTATTCCAAATGTGTTTGCCCACAAACTATGTTAATTACGGTTACACAGTATTTTTTATAAATGGAGATATCCTATCTCCTAGAACTGGAAGGGACCTTGAAAGGTCATCAAGTCCAGCCCCCTGCCTTTACTAGCAGGACCAAATACTGATTCTGCCCTTGATCCCTAAGTGGCCCCCTCAAGGATTGAACTCACAACCCTGGGTTTAGCAGGCCAATGCCCAAACCACTGAGCTATCCCTCCCCCCAATAATAATACATTGCATTTATTTTATACCGTCCATCCTAGTCCCTTTACAGTTGTTTAAACCTCACAGTTCCCCCATAGGGTTCTGTAAATATGCGCTATTGCCCTGTTTTACAAATGAGAAAATGGAGGTTAATCTTTTTTTAACCAAACTTGTCCTTAAAATCTTTCCAATTTTGCCTTAGATAACTAGACAACATGATCTAAGTATTCTCTGTACTCCATATACCTGGTACAAGGAACGTTGCAAACAGGGACATCAATGACCATTGAAGTCAGTGGCAATCCTTCCATTGAAGTCAATGGGCATTGGATCAGGTCCTTACTGCAGTAACATTAATTAGTATTTTAAGGCAATAAAAAATGTATAAGATCAAACACTATAGTCTGGGGGCAAAGCCAGGTACAGAATCCTAATTAGAATTGGGCAAACAACCGATATTTTAATTCACTAGCAATTCCAAAAAATCAGGAGGAAAAGTTGTTTTAGGTCTGACCAAAACCAGAAATTTTTCAAAATGTTCAGCAAATTGAAAAGTTGCATAAATGTCATATGGAGGCCAAATGGAATATTTCATTTTGATTTTTACCTTTCTAAAATGTTTTTGATTTTTTAAATTAAAATGTTTATTATTAAAATGTCAAAATGAAATCTTTAGCTCTCTCATAATTTTTTTTTTTTTTTTAGGTTTCTTCAAACACAGTGAAATCTATACACATTTGCAAAAAGTTTCAGTGTTGCAGAATCTGCATTTTTTCCTGGAAAAAAAACATTTGAAAAAATTCACCCAGCTCTACTTCTGACGCCTAGTTGTCCTGCTTTGACCACCCATAACATCATCTCCCATAAGGCAAAGTAAATTATACGACAGTTTTGCAGACCTGGGAAGATGATAATTGTCACTCCAAGTAAACAGAGAATCTATACTACAGCAGATATCACTGCGACTTCAAGTGACCAAATGTAACATTTTATTATAAGCAAAATAGACAAGTGGCCATTGCTAGTCAAACACTGATCCTTGGTTCTGAAGAAAGGTGTCTTACAAATGAATAACTAACTCTGTGTTTCAGAAGTATCATAAGTAAATAGGTACAGACTATTTGCATAGATCTCTGCCAGTACTGCAGAGTGAAGACTGTTAGAGCTGTATTCATACACATTCTCTCTCTCCCCCCTCTCCTGGTCTAAAGAACTTTTGTTATTTTTATCTGGTCTAGGTGAAGCAATGCACATGCTAGTGGCTCCAAATGCTGTCACCACCCGCTCCTTCATTTTTCTCAGCGCCTCTCTTTGAAGTTCCTCTTACTGAATATATCAATCTTGCCACTTCAACATCAGCCGCTTTATGTGGTGCTGCCGTATGCATCATCTTGTGTCAGTAGAAGTATATGACACAAACATCATTATTTCACAGAGCTGTTTTACCCTTTTCAGTCTGTTAGCCATGTGGACTTCAATTCCATTCCCAGCAAAGGGCTATGAACTGGGCTCTGTAGTTAAGGGAGCAGGGAGAGGAGTGAGCACAAACACTGACAATGTAATCAAAAATGGTTATGTGTGAACTGAGAAGTGACAGAGGTTACTGCTTCACTGCAGCGTATATTGTAGCTCTGATAGCTGCCCCCTACAATATAAAAGCAATGCTTACAAAAGTTTCCTGCCGCAGATTTTCAGTCTACCGATAACTAAGAATTTGTTTTTTTCTTGCCTCTGCCAAAATGCTAGCTGTTGACAAACTAGTTCAAGTGCTACCAAGGCATCTTTCATGAGCTGACTGCACACAACTGAACAGATAGATACCTCGTTAATGTGCTATATTTCAACCCAGAGAAAACAATGCATGTCAAGAGACTATAAACAACAAGAAGTACAAATGATACAGGTCATCTATGATGAATGTATGCAGTGTTACAGGAAACATGACACACGGGCTTTCTTTAAAAAAAGGAGGGGGAGGAAGGAGAGATGCAGGAGGGCTGTGGCTTTTTATGCATTTGTCTTTTGTAAAAGCTGACAGAGCCAAGGAGACAGTGTGGCCTAAAGAATGGATGTTTCTTTGCTGTTTTACACAGAAAATTCCCCCCAGATTTTACCTTTCCATAGGGGTAGCAGAGGCAGCAGCGTTTGCATCCAGATTAGGCTGTGATTCATGGTTTCGGATAGAGGCTCCATCAGAGAGTAGGGCTTGATTCTGAATCAGCAGCACCAAAATTTGGCAAGCTGCTCTTGCAATATTTCACCCCCCAAAAAGGGAAAATCTTGCACAGTCTTGGAGCATCTTGTGGTGAAGTCATACAAGAAGAGCTCTTCTGGAAAGAATTTGGCCTCAGAGTCAGAAAACTGACCACTGTACCGGCAGGTTCTAAAGCCCCTCACTCTGCCCCTGATATCAAAGATCCTGATTCAACAAGGTTATTAAGCATGTGCTTAACTTTAAGCATGGAGGTAATATCTCTGATTTAAAGTTAGGGGAGTGCTTATGTACCATGATGAATCAGGGCTAAAGGTGGGATTTTGGTCTCTATACTTTTCTGAATAAAGGAACAATTAATAATTAAGACAAGTTCAAAGGTTACTATCATTAGCAGAAAAACAGTGTGAGGGAAAAGAAACAGCTGATAAATCACTACAGTATTATATTATGAATATACAACAACCGTTGTTCACGGTATATTCATTAGACGATGGATCCCAGACTATTTTGGAAAGCTAACTCTTCAACGATTTTATAATGCACACCCTGGTGCTAATCAAAGCCTCTTTATAGCAATCACTTTGGTGACAGAACTTTTTTTTCCCCTTTCATTTGAAGTAAGAATTATGGAACAGTCACACTACGAAAATACCTACAAGTAGCAGCTGCTCAGAAAAGGGCCGAGATATAATATGACTGCTGATTTTTGAACTGCTATGCATGCTGTATATGCCTGGAAACATAATAAATGTGCACGGCTTGGTTTGTAGCACCTAATTTGCAATAATATTGAAGTCCCACACAATAACTCATTTACTTTTATAATAAATATATAAAAAAAGACAAATTGCTACATTGAACATGCATTTTCTTCACTGCAAGTAGCTGCTACCCCAGGGAGAGAGCCCTGTGCTGCTAACTAATAGTAAATCCTTTGGAAAATCATGTGTCATAATGATGGACAACCAGGGAAAGAGTATTAAATAGATTTAGAGGTTAGATACTCTAACAAGAACAAAAGAGGCCTTTTGCTAGCTAGCACCAATCAGAGCTGCCTTGTTGGTATGATTAGCACCAAATCCAAAGAAAGTTTCCATTATGAGAAGAGAAAAGGGAGAGTTTCGGGGAACCTTTCTAGGAAAATCATTTGGGGTAGACCACATTGCCATAAAGTTCACACAATATTTTGGTTTCCAGGAGATTTTAACACTTTGGTACTAGCATCATGGTCTCCTTCAAACTCTCCAGGTTGGGATCATTTTCTTTCTCTTTTTGCCCATCTATCAATCAGCACTTCAATATCCCAAAGCACATCTGAGCTGCAGTATATCATCACCGAATAAGCCCAACACAAGACATACAGATGGTTTGAAAAGACACCCGACTGGAGAGAAAAAGGCACACTTCCTGGAGGTTGAGAAACCATAATAAAGACAACCTCACATTCCCTAAAGGCAGCTACTCGCATGCTTAAAGTTAAGCACGAGCATTGGTGTTTGCAGGATCAGACCCTAACAATACAATCTACTACAGAGGGGTACAAAGTGAAAAGGTCAGATCCAGATCCAAACGGGGTTTTGGCTTGGACTGATTTCCACTAGCAGCTTCTAATTAGATTTGCCACTATGGAGGTGGAAACTTAATTCATCATAAACCTCTTGATTTGTTTCATTCAGAGGCACCGAATAGTCCAATCTTGATAGAAACAAAGTACCTTCTTACTCTGTTTTAGTGGATTCCTCAGTATCTATTTCAAATACCTTTGGAACTCCCAACTGCTCTCTTACTGGCTCCAAGTTTCTCCTCTCAAGAATGTTTTCTACTGTTTAAGATCCATCACCCTGCAATGATTTATCGCTATTTTGCAATCGCTATCACTTTACTATTTTAACCGATACACCATAAATCAAGAAGAAGAATGTTAGGTGAGACTTCAGAGTGTAGCTTTCATGCATTACCTGCAAAGATTATAGCCACTTCATAAAAACCAATATCAAGCGAAGAATCTTATTGGCAAGGGCCAGTGAAATTCATTTCATGCTTCAAAAGTTTGTGATTGGTCTGGCATGAAAAAAAACCTCTCCTGTTGGAAATAATTTTTGTTTAAAACCAGCAAACACCCAAGACTGAGCTATGTCAATTATGTGCAGCGCTTTCTACTCAACTACAATGGAGACTATTCCATACCTGTCCTTGTAAAACCAATAGTATGCTTACTATTCCTGAACAGATGGAGAGATATATAGTTGTGGTGCTAAAATCCAGGTCCTCAGCTTCCCAGCATTACAGGAGTTACCTCAAGGTTGTATGACTCTGAAACTATGGATAGGAAGAGTCAGGCTGAATATCAGGTGGAGATAACATTGAGATTGTGGAAGACTCTCCTAAGTGGAGTGATGAAAAGCTCATCATTTAAAAGTAGACTTAAAAGATGACATCCTGTAGTGAACAATCCTAGACTGAATGGAAATGGTCAAGATGGCCTAGAATGCACTTTCTATTTCTAGATGTATGTGATTCTACTTCATCTCCAGTTCCTCACTATTTGAGAGTTCTCAGCTCAAATCAGTAAACAATAAAGAACCTCTAGACATCTGAAAATCAAGAGAGACTATATAGCCTAACACGGCCTGTTTTCCTAGACCTTCATGTCCACCTCCCTGCTCTCCCATCAATTCCGGCCTGTTTCAAAGCACACCGATTTCACTGACTCAGATTCATTTGTGGTAGATAGTCAATAGGCTGCCATTGCAGGACATTGAACTATGTTTCATTCCCCTGTTGCCGATGAGTGAAATATTTTAAAATCTAAATTTAAGATGCCCTGGTTTACCCAGTTTTTAAGATTCTTCTCCTTAGCTTTAGATTCTGTCACCAGAATAAATCTATCTATCTATCTATCTATGGTACTTACCTGGTCCCCCCATCACCATGATACCCAGGCGCCTCACAATCTTTAATCTATCCTCATCACACGCCCATGTAAGGGTTGGGAAATGTTGTTAGCCACATTTTACAGATGGAAACTGAGACACAGAGAGACTAAGTAACTTTTCCAAGGTGACACAGAATGTTTGAGGCACAATTGAACCCAGAAATTGAACCAAACTAGCACTCTAACCACTGGACCATCCTCCTTCCCTAAACAATTTGGCTTGATCACAGAATCATTTGAGCTGGGAAGGGCCTCTAAGCGGATCATCTCTCGCAACACCTTTGTGCATGGTCTAGTGGTAAGAGCAAAGGAATGGGGAGTGAAGACTCCTGGGTTCTAACCCTAGCTCTGTACTGACTCTCAGCATGACACTGGGGCAAATCACAACGTCTCAAAGCTTTAGTTTGCCAGTCTGTAAAATGGGTCTTTCTTGCTCACATTCCTCATCAGAGTATTAGGAGGCCTCATTAGTGAAAGTTTGCAAAGTGCTGTTAGAACACAAGTGCAAAACTTTTTAAGTTCACGTTCTATTTTCTCCCTTTCCAAAAAGAACAAACCCAGTTGTCAATTCTTTAGCATCTTCTTATGATTCAGACTGTCAAGAGCTTGTATCAAACTTGGGTTGCACAGAAAGTACAAACATACATTGCTAATTTACACTTTAAGGGGTAGTAGAGAAACCTTTTCCTTCAACTTACCATTTGTTACTCAAATGCCTTTCACCCTGTCACATAGTTACCGGAAGAAAACTGCTGAACTGGTGCTGTATAGCTCATCCCCAAGGCGTCTTGATGTATCAGTATGGACTGAACATCAAGTGGACGACCGTGTACAAAGGTGTGGTTATGATGAATCATTTATGACCCCAGCTAAAGCTTTAGGAACAACATTCACTAATGTAAAGGATAACTTGACTCTGGGAATACTGCTGTCACACTGGCTGCATATTTTACAAGGGAAAAATATTCCTTTAGGTCTGTTTGTTGCGTTAACCCTTTCAAGCCCTTGCTTTTGTTGCAAGGACATTTTGATCTTTTTTCTTCACGAAGAGAATACCAACCAGCACCGACCATTTTCATTTAAGTTTCTACTTCACACATCCCTGCATTCGGAGAGACTTTTAGGCCTGCAGAATGTTTGAAAAGGAAGCTCACTCATAGCAGGAGAAGAACATCTTTATTTTCAGCACAGCATTAAAAATGTGTATCTGATTCTACAGCAACCTTTATCTTTAAACCATACGGACAACATTGTACAATTATAGACTTGGCTATGGAAAATAGCCCATGTTCTAGCCTCTGCAGATCATAAGACTTTGACCTCGGTCAGAATTTAAAATGATGCCCTCAGTAGAGCATAAATGCAGTGGTTGAACCTTCTTCCTTTATTTAAAACAGAGATTTAAATAATATCACCACTAACTAACTGCTCACTAAGGAACTCCAGAACATTTTCTCAGTTGTTCTCACTTTGGTGGTTCCTTATAGTCTCATTTTTATTCTATGTCTCAAGCAGAGAACTATCCCAAAAAGCCAAAAGCTACAAAGGGCCAATCCGGTTAATCCTTTGTTCTTGTTTAAGCATATGCTTTGTTACATTAAATGACACAGAGGACAAATAAGTTGGAATCAAGGAGTGTGCATACAGAAAGAAACCATCATCACTATAGTTAATGCATCAGCATGCGGCACATAGGTAAATACCGTATATTCCCACAAGGCACCATTGCCAAATATGCAGAAGTTATGCTTTTCCATACACAGAGCACAATGAAATTATTTCAAACAAAGGTAATTCTGAATGAAATTAATAGGGCCGAACAAGAGGAAGGACTCCAGGAGACAGCACATGACTCTCTGACACTTTGCTTTGAGATTAACACAAAATGGCTGCCTATCTCTGCAAACAACCAACTCCTTAGAGATTTGAAGGTGCAATACACACAAAACAAAGGCATAGCAATTGTGTTGCTTAATACACCAGAGATGACATTTGTTCTGCTTCTGATAGCAATTGGTAAACCTGCAAAGGATTGGATGAGTTGCACAGAAGTATCTAGATGTTTGGATACTTAGTTGAACTTCTTTGGCATAAAAAAATAGTCTAAAAATGTCACTAGAAGAGCCTCACTCATGGTATTTCAGCACTTTGGGTTCCAGCCATGAGTGGAAACACAGAGGTGGCAATAATGAGATACATGTAAGTGAAGTTTTTCTGAACCTTAAGAAAGGGGTTGAGTTTGGGGACATAAGTTCAGGTCAGTCCTTACCTTATAAGAGCTGATTCAGCCATGCCTAACTTTCTAGTGCTGTATTTAACTCAACTGTGGTGGTTTAAACAAAATATTTCCTTCCCACCCTTTATGAGTTTTCATTGAGGGACTGAGGACCAAATTTGTGGTAAGGGGAAGGAAGTGCTGAATAGGGAGGCAGAAGGCATGTGCAGGGCAAGGATGTTTGTCTTATGCTGAGCACCGAGACTCCTGAAAGCCACTGAGCTACTTTTGAGGGAGAGCAGCACAAGGTAAGCTACAGCCGTTTTATCTGTGTGTATCCCTGCCAAGTATAAGAGGGTGGTTACTGTGGCAGGAAAAGCAAGAGCTCCCCATGTCCCCACTGTGGGACTGTATATCATCAGATGGATCCTTTTGATTGCACAGCCACATACGCACTATTCTAGCGGCCAGTGTATAAGTAAGGGTTTTTTCCACAGCAGAAATATGTGCATTCTCTCCTCCTGGGGTTGAGGAAGGTTATCTGCATCAGTGTCAATATACTCTCCCACAATATACTCTCACACACCCATGCCCTTGTTACTCCGCCACCATCCTTCCAGCCAAGCAGGATGAAACAGGACTCCCTTAGGAGTCCTCAAATCATCAGACAGAGATCTAATTGTTGAGTGATAAAAAGTATTCCTTCCTCCCATTTGCAGTGCTCACAGGCCGCACTGGCATAGACAGTGAGAGACTGGTGCAACCAGTCAAACCCAGCTGTCCCATTTGGCATTGAAGAGCAATACCATTAAGCTAATTAGTTTCGATTTAAGCAAGAATGGTGGAAAGAAGTCCCTTCATTGGCAGATGCAGACCCCCATGAGCGCATCTCAGAGATCCATAATGAATTACGCTCTAGCTCATTAATAAAAAATGAGAAACCATCATCTCATTGAAATCTTCTATGCTGGGACGGCCTGCAGATAAACCTCCCCAGCTCTCTCTCGCTCCAATTCCTCTGTGTTCAAGCATATAATGAGACTACTGGATGGACAGGACAAAGTAACCATGATTCAATAGCGCTTAACTTGCAGGAGGAGGAAATTACCTTTTCATTACAGTCATACAACTTTAATTTTAATGACTTTTTAATCTACATTAACAAAGAGCTTGGATTGCAGGCCTTGGTGGGGCTACCAACAGGGTCACCAAGTTATAACAACGTCACAGGATACAAAGGAGTTATGCTGTGTTATAGCAATGAGCTTTGTTGTTTCAAATCCCAAGGAGTCCTGAGAGCTAATATGATTCAGAATTGCAAAGTTTCTGAATATTAAAAAAACAACAACAGAGGTTCAAAACAAATCTTTTAGATACTGAACTCTCCTAAGAGAGTTTGCTGGTCACGCTGAGTCATAGACATTTGAGTCAGTCTGGCTAATCCCTTGTTTATCTTCCCAACCCTGACCCATAGCTACGATACTCACAACATGACTAGTCAAGCATTCTGAGTTACCAAGTGAGATGGAGAAGTAATAAAGAGGGATTGACAAAAGGAACCTATAAAAACAAGTTGCAGTGTCTACGCGATATTTAATCACAGCACCAGGCAGCATCTCTTATTTATTTTAATAATCTTGAGTTATATGGCAAAGGAAATACAAATTACAGATCACAATTTCATATATACAACACAAACTTTATTTTGCATAGCATCCTTCATGCAAACTGTAGCCCAAAACGCTTTACACAATTAGATAAATAACAGCAAAGGGAGAGAGAGTTATAGACAAGAGGGGAAAGAAAATGCATTCAGCTGAGATTTGGAATGAGCTGGAGAGCTGATAAGGTTGAGAGGTAAGAAGCAAGGCTGATACAGATGGTGAAAGATGCACTGAAGATGGCTCTTGCACCAGAAATGAACAGATTATACAGAGGATGAGGTCAGAAAAATCACTGACAGATAAGCAGAGGATGGAGGGGAGAGATGGGAGACACAAGGTAAGCTGGGGATGGGGGGGAGAAAATCTATGGTATGGTTACTTAACATGTGACACACACATGCTTTATTACAAGAGTGGTAGTGACCCAGGAATGTAAGCTTAGTATTTCCATTATAAACATTCTCCCAACAGTTTTCTTTAAAAAGAGCTTAGTGCTTCCATGCATTGCAGAAGGAACTTGACATTTTGGCAGGAGGACAGAACTGGGGTCAAGGGGGTGCCATTTGCTGGCCTCATGAAAACCCATTCAGATTCGGGCAACTTATGATCTACTGAAAAATCCCCATTTCCCATCTGTGGTTCGCTCAGTACAGCTTGTTCATGGCTTGCTGCCAGCCCCCCAGATGTTCTATTGGTTGTATGCATGCACCATCCCAGGATCTTGCTTCAGCATGCCCCACAGGACTACTCCATTCAGGACACAGACCAAATTAATCCTTTTCCTGCTGTTGCTGCTTTTCCCCCCAGGGGAGTGTGCACTCAGCTGGGAACTAGGAGATCATAAATTCAAGTCTCACTTCTTTTAATGACTGGTGTTAATATTCGGTGCCCTCCGATAGTAGTCATTGGTATTATAGTTATGGCCTAAAAGCCCCAGTTAACTCTCAGTGCCCCATTGTGCGAGCCACTGTACACGTTCACAAATAACGAAGAGATGGCTTCTGCTTCAAAAAGCTTACAACCATGGTATGTGACGAGAGACAATAGTGAAGACAACACAGAGAGATGCGGACACAAGGTAACAGTGAGATATTATGATTAGCATAAACAGCTGTGGTCAAATCACACCAGTTTCTCATCATTTATAAGAGACTGGATCTTACAATGTTGGTACTTGAGAACAGGACATAAATACAGATGATTCACCAGGGAGCCCAGGAGCTTTCAGCATCCCACACATCTTGGGCCAGCCCACCCCTACAATGGGATAATGAAGCCAGTTTTACAAATAAAAGTTGTCTATCTGCCAGCTGAGGCGTATGCTGCATTGTTAGCCTGGACTCAGACTCAAGTTTAAGCCCAGACCACCCTACTATCCACACAAAAAATGTTATGACTCAGGTCAGTAAGCCGTCAGGACCTGGGACCATGATAGACCTACCCAGGAGGTGAGCCCACGTCCCACTTTAACTCGGGTCCAAGCCCTGTCATTTTGGAGTGTGGATGCAGCTTAAGCCACAGATCTGAATCAGGAGGTCTGAGTAGTGCTGTCCGGACACATTAGCAAGGTTGTGAAACCTGAGTCCAGCAATTGTAAACCCAGATTTACAAATCAGTGCAGATGCTCAAGTGCAGGCTCGGATACACCAAGTCCGCAAATATAGGCCCTGCAAACCCAGATTTACAGTGCAGTGTAGACATACCCAGAGACTGCAGATTTAACATTCCAGCACCAGAACCAGACAACTGAGAAAAAGAACAGTGTGTTGTGCTGAAGTCAAGTATTTCTTTCTCCCTCTCCCTTGCATATTGTACACTGAGGTTATGTTTGATTTTTGGAAAATATTTACTTTGTTCATTCTGAGAAAAAAGCCTTTACATTTAAATACAAAACTCTGAAAGAAATATCATCTCCTCTGGGTTTCCTTTTTGACTGGGAAGACCAAGATTTTGAGCATGTAAAAAATGCTGAGTCCACCTTTTAAACTGCCCTTTACATTCCCCAGACTCCTCCGTATAACCAATCTAAGGATTTTGAGCTTTCACACAAAGCACAGAAATGTCTTCAATACCGAGAGACTGTGCACTTAAAATGCATCCTGAATAACAATTCAGATTTAATTGGACACTAAAAAAAAGTGTTCCCAAATGATCTCTAAGCACATGCACATGCATTTAAAGAACGGACATAAACTGGGGACAAAAACCCAGCTAGACATTCATGCCAGAATAAAGGTCACCACATTTCCCACAATTACCAGTTGCAGGCCCAAGTCATACAGATGTGTAAAGTGATACAGAGGAGTAAGTAGATGTGGCCTACATCATGCCTTGATGATCAACAAGCTCAATTGGACCAGTGGATGAAAGTGAATTCCTGACCCAAGGGCCTATGACTGAACACGTGCCTCCAGCCACTAGAGTCTAAGTCTAAGGACAGTTAGCAGAAACGAACCAATTGTATATGGGGAAAAGTGACCAGGATCCAAACCACATAGGTTGTATAGATTTATAGCAACAGACATAAAAAGCTTATAGATAAGTTGCTATTGAACCAAGTCACTCGTCACCATAATATGAAACCCTCCTAAGCATGAATGAATTTAGGCTCTTGAGACCCCTGTGCTGCAGGGAAACCTTATCCCCCTTTTACAGATGAAGTAACAAGAATATCAAGGGTGAGATTTGTTAAAGCACTCAGTGCTGACCTAACTCTAATCCCACTGACTTCTCTGGGACTTTTACTGTTGATTTCAATGGCAGAAGAGTTTGGCCAATGCTGAGTGCTTTTAAAAATTTCAGCCTAACTGACTTGACCAAGACCACGCAATAAGTTCATAACAAAGTCACAACAGCAGCCATATTTCTAGGGAGTCCTAGTCCAGTGCCTTCACCACAAAACCACCTCTCTGCTCTGTATCAGCACTTTGTATTGTATCTGGAACTGAACAGTAGGCCAGCACCGCATGCAAAGAGCTGATGTAATAAGATCTCTTTGGCCAACACCATTAAGTAAGCAGGCAGTCTTATTGTGCAGCAGCTTCAGCATCCAAATGGTTTTCAAGAGTAGCACCCTATACAGCACACAGCAATAGCTCAGTCTAGAGATCAAAAAGGCTGCAATCAGAGAGAAATGAGCAAACATGGATGGAGAAAAGGTTATTTAGGCCACGGATGGTACCTGGAAATCTATGATGAGCTAGAGATCAGGAATTACTCCCAGACTGTAAACTCAACCTAATTATTGCTGAGTTCCATTATAGAGGTTATTGACCCCATGAGGACCACCTGAGAACTCCTAAACTTTGCAGGGACTAGAGCAGCTTCAAAGTTTCTGTGGAACTTGGAAAAGTCATTGTAGCCCCTCTAGTGTGGAGCAGCATTGTAGAGGCCTTCTACACGACTCAGTGCTGCTCCCTGTCTGGGCACATCAGGACTTGTGCTCAGACCTTTATCAGGGCAGACAGTGTCCCTCAGGCTGTCCTGATTAAGGGTATGCCTACACTGCAGCTGGAAGCATACTTCTCAGCACAGGTAGACAGACTTGCACTAGCTCTGCATGGGCTAGAACACTAATGCCAGGTCTACACTACTAAGTTACGCAACTCCAGCTACGTGAATAAAGTAGCTGGGGTCGACGTACCTTAGGACGACTTATTGTGGTGTCTACACCACGCTGGTTCAACGGAAGAAACTCTCCCGTCGACTTATCTTATGCTTCTCATTACAGTGGAGTACCGGAGTTGACGAGAGAGTGATCGGCAGTCGATTTAGCGGGTCTTCACTAGATCCCTGGTGGATCGATCGCCACATGTCGATCCCCCAGTAAGCGGAAACAAGCCCTAAAAATAGCCGGGTAGCCAGGGGGTGGGGGGTAGCATGGGTGACAGCTCAGGCTAACCACCAAGTATGGACGCAGGCGACTAGCCCAAGTTGCTTCCTATGCTACTCCCAGCTACGCTGCTCCAAGCTGCTGTGTAGACATATTCTAAGTGACTTCTAATCCATAGTATTTTTACCATGATAATTACAAACCACGTTCTACATCGAAAAGGTTTCAAAAATTGCACAAAGATTTAAGATGCACTGAAGCATCTAGGCACTGTGCCCTTTACACAATCTAATCTTATTGTAATGGGAAGATGTATGTAGAAAGAAAGTTCCCAATGTGTTTGGTCCTGGCTACTCTTCTTCCCCCCCTTTTTTTTTTAGGGCTGTCGATCAATCGCAGTTTACTCATGCGATTAACTCAAAAAAATCAATTGCGCTGTTAAACAATAATAGAATACCATTTATTTAAATATTTTTGGATGTTTTCTACATTTTCAAATATATTGATTTCAATTACAACACAGAATACAAAGTGTACAGTGCTCACTTTATATTTATTTTTTATTACAAATATTTGCACTGTAAAAATGATGCACAAAAGAAATAGTATTTTTCAATTCACCTAATACAAGTACTGTAGTGCAGTCTTGTAATCATGAAAGTTGAACTTACAAATGTAGAATTATGTACAAAAAAACCTGCATTCAAAAATAAAACAATGTAAAACTTTAGAGCCTACAAGTCCACTCAGTCCTACTCCAGCCACTCACTCAGACAAACAAGTTTGTTTACATTTGCAGGAGATAATGCTGCCCACTTCTTCTTTACAATGTCACTTGAAAGTGAGAACAGGCGTTCTCATGGCAGCGTCGCAAGATATTTATGTGCCAGATGCGCTAAAGACTCATATGTCCATTCATGCTTCAACCACCATTCCAGAGGACGTGTCCATGTGATGACAGGTTCTGCTCGATAACGATCCAAAGCAGAGAGGACCAACGCATGTTCATTTTCATCATATGAGTCAGATGCCACCAGCAGAAGGCTGATTTTCTGTTTTGGTGGTTTGAGTTCTGTAGTTCCCGCATCTGAGTGTTGCTCTTTTAGGACTTCTACAAGCATGCTCTACACTTCATCCCACTCAGATTTTGGAAGGCACGTCATGTTCTTAAACCTTGGGTCAAATGCTGTAGTTATTTTTAGAAATCTCACATTGGTGCAATTTTTTTAATCGCGTTTAATTTTTTTAATCACTTGACAGCCCTATTTTTTTTTAATCCCACACTCCTAACATGGGAATAAAGAAGAGCTACATTATTGTGCAGAAGACTTCTTTGGTTTGTGCCTCTTGGACTCACTTATTTTGTGAAAGAAAGTACCTGAATCTTAACATTATAAGGGGGAAATTGAAAGCCCCTTCTTTTACCCACTAAGCGTGAGCTGAGGTTCAGCTCAACAACGCTGATAAATATGCTGCTCTACATTATTCATGCTCCCTCTTTCTCTTTCCTCCTGCTTCTGACTGGCACGTGGCATTCACCACTGTTGCAAACTTGTAAGCAGAGCTCAGAGACCGGCCCCCTAGAAATATCAACAATAAATAAAAGATAAACAATGTACATCGCATGGTGACATCTGCTGCTTCTCTCCCTCCCAGCGCTCAGCTTTCAGTCCACCCAAAAAATAAAGGGGGAGGGGGATGGGCTTAGAAGGCTGTGCAGCTGTAAGCCACCATGCTGGGTCTTGGCTGCAACTATATTAAACTACTTGGATCAGGGTGGAACACACCCCAGCACTAAAAACATCTGAGCACTGAAATTCTGCTGATGAGCATCAGGAGATCAGTGGTTTACAACCCTAGCAGCATTCCTTCAGCTATTCATCATAATCATCATTATAAACGCTGGCAGCCAGCAAAACACATCCACTGTTTCTCTCTCTCATTCCCACCCCCTCTCCCCCCGGAAGATCTAAAGACTTAGTGATGAGGATATCTTTGTGCGGCTTAATCCTTAGCATTTTTTTCCAAGCTATAATAGGGACCACCTCTGAAGAAGACTCTCTGCTGCAATGTTACCATATGGGCAATAGCGTTCGTTGGCCAACTGGGGGAAACAAGCGACCATGATGAAAGTCATAGTGGCCTGATTTAAAGCTATTCCCTGCTGTGCCCCAATTCTATTGACGGGACTGTGATTCAGAACTCCTGGGCTCTTTTCCTATGTGATCTTAAGCTTTCTGACCTTCAGTTTCCCCACTTGTTATAATGGGGATGATACTAACCTAACTTGCGGGGTGTTGTATGGTTTTGCTAATACTTGTAAAGTGCTTAGATCCCAAGGTGCCAAGCTCCATAGAAGCACTATTTCATTTTAAACATTAATTCAATGGGCAAATTCCTTGTTTCCCAAAGAACGCCATATGTGGGGCATAAACTGATTCACACACATACTGCCTCCACAGGGAACACACACTACTCAGCTAATCATTGATCCACGGAGATTTCAGACTCTTGGCAGAAGAGTAGGCCATAATTATTAGGGCTTGCTCCTTTTTATATATTTACCACATGGAACAAACTAATTGTATCATGGCTCTGAGTTACGTTATCACACCGTTTGACTCTGGAGGCTGCAAAGGCAAGATGATGTTGCCTCATGATGCCGCATTGCTATAAACCAACACAATGTCACATACACACTACAATGCCTGGAATATAGGAGGGGCTTCTCTTCCTAGGCTAACTTGCAGGATGATTACGGGACAGGTCCACAAAATAGCAAGATTGTTCCATGAAAGTCAAGGTGAGTGGCAGCCTTCCATGTAATCTAAGGAATGGTGAAAACCTTGAAAGAAGCTTTCTCTCCATTAAAGAAAGAGCATTAGAGTTTTAAGCTCCTCAAATTAAATATTTCTGACTGAACAACAGCTCAGAGAAGCCAAAAGTGAGCAAAGGAAGAGTCACCGTGCTTCAGACTGTAGATACAGTTGGTAGGTGGTAGCAAATGGTGTTTTCCATTGCTCAAAGCTCCCCTCCCTACGATATATGCTATGTTCTGGTTACTTTACTATTTGGCACAACTAATAATTTGATCATTTTTAAAAATGAACTGGGTGTGCTCATTTCTCAGAGGAATGCTGATGTCTGAACTCTGGGAACAAACAGATTTGGGAGGCCTGGTGGCCAGGGGCAAAGAGCTCTTTTCTAAGTGCTTTGCTAAGTTAGGACTGTGGATGGTTTTCCCCACTTATGGCCTCCAGACCTTTATTATGCTTGGGCTGCAACATACACCCAGCTCAACCTCTGCCAGACCAAAACTGCTACTTTCCCGATGAGTCATAAGAGGCAGAAATGTGTATGCAGCGTTCCATACCTTGCCTGGGTTAAAACCTTCTCCGGTTCAAAGGCTCCGGGCGTGAAAGAACTGGATACAAGAATTCTGAAGTATGGAAGGGAGGGCACATGGTGTGCTCCTTTGCATATTGATACCCAGAATGCTCTTTTGGCTGTGCTATACCATAGCTGGTGTGCTTTCTTCATATTTATATTGTCGTGTAAACAGCAAGAGACAACTGGGAGCTGATCTCCCCCACATTCCACTGATATTTTCAGAGGAACAACATCGTGCTTATAACAGTCAACCTGAAATGTTAAAAAAATAAAATGGCCAGCTTTTAACTTATAAAAAGGGAGAATAGTTCCTATAATGGAACACTGGTTTCAACCTTAACTATGGATTGAGATCATCAGCCGTAATGCACCTCTTAACATCTCTCTCTTTGCTGTTTTGAAAGAAGATTCTTTTTCTCAGTGGACCCCACTGCCACAGGATTCATCGAGGCCAAGAGCTTAGCAGGATTCACAAAATAACTGTGCATTTTTTATGGATAATGAGAATCACCAGACTACCAACAGTAACAAACAATATACAATAAACTTGAAGATTAAACCGCTAATGTTTTGGAGCATAAATCAACCTCTAACTGATCACGAGTTAGGAAGAAGTTTTCCATGCATGTAGATTGCCCCATAATTGCATGTTGCAGGATTCCTTGCACCTTTCTCTGAAACAGTTGGTACTGGCTATGGGAGGAGCTTGACCATTGGTCTGATCCAGTATAACAAGTCCAATGTTCCTAAAAAGTTGGGAAAAGCTGCAGGATGTAATCCTCTCAAAGTGAGAGGAGTTCTAATGGAGGAGAAGCTTCAGAGACAATTACAGTTCAAAACAAACACAATAAAATACAAAGATCTCATGTTGGCAACTGTAAAAGCTCCTTCACAGCCATTCGCTTCCAATCATTCTCTTATAATCAATGAAAAGAAGAGTAACTGTTATCAAAACAAATTTGCTATTCATCAAGATACATAAATGAATAGAATAACTGGCAAGTCACACATGTCTGCAGTTATAATGCAAATCTCCCAGTACAAATCCTCTGTGGAAAACCAACTGGAATTTTCCTTGTAAAAGTACTAACTATATGTATCTAAATGTCAACCATCTGAGCGGACTCAGCATAGGAAGAGCCATGTACATAAACCATGTGGATGCAAGACAATTTCTATGGAACCTTTAAATGCAATGGTTACCACACAATCTCCCTTGGAAATCAAATGCCTATAACAAAATGCCTATAACAAAATGACTTCAGCATGTGCGTAGTATGGCACACAGCTGTGCCTTACAACATGAAGAAAGTTGTTACAGGACATGCTCAGCTATGGTACTGTCATCTTTCTTAAGGCCTGTGGCTCATGAATAAGAATGCAGATGTAATTGAACGCCTACTTGTGCGCATGCAATCACTATGGTTGCACACATAAATTGGGAATTTTTGTTGCTACTTAAATACATGAAACTATCTATTTGCAGACATGCAATCATGCCCTCTACTTTTAAAATATTTGTCCGAAACCATTTCCACCTCCGCACACTGGCACAAATGGGGTTACTGGGTTTTTAATACGGAAGTAACAGTACATTATGCTACCAAACCCACTTGTAAAAGAGCATGTTTTAAAACTCTCCGCCACAAGCAATGAGAAAGAGCCACTACCACTCAAAGAATTTTTTAAAACTGCAAGCAAAGCTTCTAGAACCTGTGAGATGCAAAGAGCAGACTAAGCCATGATGTATAAACAGCACTATGGTCTTGTATACAGAGGGACATCCAGGAAAATGAACCAAATTAACTAAAGGTATAAATTTGTAGTGGATTAATTAAACCACATTAAACCTCCTGTGTGAACATCCTCATTCAGAATTAAAGTAGCCTTAATTTTGTTTACTTTAATTCACTCCAAAGTGAATTAAGCTAAAACATGTTAAACCATTTTAATTCTCAACAACAGTGTCCACACAGGCATTTAATGCTACTTAACTAATGTACTTTAAAAGTGAATTTGGATTAATTTTTCTCAGTCTGTCGGTGTAGATAAATCCAACATAATCTAATTTCTGTATATAGGCCCTGATTCAGAAAAAATGCTTATGCACATGCTTAGCTTTCCAGTCTCATAGAGTCAGGTCAGAAGAGATCATTGTGATCATCTTGTCTGACCTAATGCACATTGCAGACCACAGAACTTCACCCACCCACTCCTGTAATAGACCCCTAACCTCCGGTTGAGTTACTGAAGTCCTCAAATCATGGATTAAAGACTTCAAGCTATGGAGAATTCACCATTTACACTAGTTTAAACCTGCAAGTGACCCATGCCCCATGCTGCAGAGGATGGTGAAAATCTCCCAGGGTCTCAGCCAAACTGACCCAGGAGAAAATTCCTTCCCGACCCCAAATATGACTGTCAGTTAGACCCTGACACGTGGGCAAGACCCACCAGCCAGACACCTGGGAAAGAATTCTCTGTAGTAACTCAGAGCCCTCCCCATCTAGTGTCCCATCTCCAGCCATTGGGGATTTTTGCTATTGGCACTTGCCGATGTGCCACATGCCACTGTAGGCAGTCCCATCATACCATCCCCTCCATAAATTTATCAAACTCAGTCTTGAAGCCAGTTAGGCTTTTTGCCCCCACTGCTCCTCTTGGAAGGCTGTTCCAGAACGTCACTCCTCTGACGGTTAGAAACCTTGGCCTAATTCAATGAGACATAAGCACATACTTAAGTGCTTTGTGGAATGGGGGTCTTGGAGTTTAGCTACTGTGGGGGGATGGGTTCTTTGTAAATTCAATAGTGAGATTCTACAACAGAAGGTGTTTTGAGTTCTGCAGATAGGATAAATTGTGAGACGGGACCTTAGGTTGCAAATAGAGAGAAAGACCCGCAGTCACCATAGACATCCTCTTTGAGCCTGATCTATGGCACGAAGGCTTTGCATTACAGGCCTGGGGGCAGAAGATGAAGGCACAGAGAGAAAAAGGGAGGAGGAAAATCAGATGATCCTCCAAACAGGAAAAAAAATAGCCTGCTGGAAAATGTTACGTTTGCCAATTAAAAACACACCCTAATGTGAATTCAGTTATAAGGAAAGATGCTGACTTGATGGCCTTGGAGACCAAACCCCAATGTTATATTGACAGAAGTACAGCATGTGCTGTTGCAACACAAGCCTCCCCCAAAGCTGCCTCAAAAACATGCCCCTATCCTGAAATGGACGGGAGAGAGGGGAGTTTCACCTCAATGACCCATTTGGTCCTTGGCTTCTCTACTGAGAGTGCCACTATAGTTAGTGCCACAATAGATGCCAATTGCAGGGATGATTTTTATGTACTGTGACCCCCTGGGAACTGGGCAGGAGCCACCTCCTTGAGACAGCCTGGGAATCAGAAAGGCACAGGTTTAAATTTGGGATGTTGAAGTGTCTTTTTACAAGAACATGAATAAAACCTCCCCCTCAGCCCTTCTACTGAACATCCTGAGAATGCAAAAGTTGGGGTTGCTTTTGTTACACCAGTTAGTATGGGCAAAACTAAAGAAGCTTTATAATCAGCTTTCTCAGTCTGAAGCAGACATACACATTTCTCAAAGCTCAGTAGTGACTTCTGGTCTTAGCAAGAAACAGTGCAGACAATGCCAAAATGTCTCTTTTGGCTGGGTGAGGCCCATCAGTGGAAAGGAACATCACCTGCAGCTATGACTACTGAACACAGCAGAAATTGGTTGTCATTCCTATTACATGCACACACAAACAAAAAGCATATAGAGAGCTGTAAATATAGAAGATCAATTGAATCTCTCAGTAACAGACTCCAGTAAAACCAACTGAGTATTTTCCCCTCACCCATTCTTGCATAAGGACAAAGTCAGAAAAGCTACACTTAAGTTATGGAAAAATTTGTGATTATCTAGCTTGCAATTAAAGGAGAACATAAGACTGGCCACACCGGATAAGACCAATGGCCATCTAGCCCAAGATCCTGTCTTCTAACAGTGGCTAGTGCCAGATGCTTCTGGGAGAATGAACATAACAGGAAAATTTTGAGTGATCCATCCCGGCACCAAGTCCCATCTGCTGTCAGTTGGAGATTTAGGGACACCAGGAGCATAGGGTTGTGGCCCTAACCATCTTGGCTAAAAGCCATTGATGGAACTATACTCCATGAACTTGCCTAATTCTTTTTTGAACCCAGTTATACTTTTGGCTTTCACATCCCATGGCAATGAGTTCCACAGGCTTACTGTGCCTTGTATGAAGCAGTACTTACTTTTGTTTCTTTTAAACCTGCTGCCTATTACTTTCATCAGGCGAACCCTAGTTCTTCCATTATGTGAAGGACTAGATAACACTTCCTTATTTATTTTCTCCATACCATTCATGATTTTATAGGTCTCTATCATATTTATAAAATGAACAGTCCCTATCTTTTTAGTCTCTCCCCAGGTGGAAGCTGTTTCATTCTCCTAATTTTTTTTGTTGCCCTTGTCTTTACCTTTTCCGATTCTATTATATCTTTTTAAGATGGGTGACCAGAACTGTCTGAAATATTCAAGGTATGGGTGCACCAGGGATTTATATAGTGGCATTATATTTTCTGTTTTATTATCTATCCCTTTCCTAATGGTTCCAATCTTCTGTTAGCTTTTTCAGACAACTATCCATGATGACTCCAAGATCTCTTTATTGAGTTGCAACAGCTTTTTTGACTGCCAATGCACATTGAGTGGATGTTTTCAGACAACTTTCCATGATGACTCCAAGATCTCTTTATCGAGTGACATTATTTTGTCCCAACGTGCATTGCTTTGCAGTTAACACTGAGTTTCATCTGCCATCTTGTCACACAGTTACCCAGTTTTGTGAGATCCTTTTGTAACTCTTTGCAGTCAGCTTTCGACTTCAACTATCTTGAGTAATTTTGTATCATCTGCAAATTTTGCCACCTTACTGTTCACCCCCCTTTCCAGATCATTTATGAGTAAGTTGAACAGCACAGGTCCCATTACAGATACTTGGGGATCCTGCTATTTACTCATCTCCACTGTGAAAACTAACATTTAATCCCACCCTTTGTCTCCTATCTTTTAACCAGTTACCGATCCATGAAAGGACCTTCACTCTTATCCTAAGACCGCTTACCAGACTTCAGAGCTTTTGGAGTAGGACCTTGTCAAAGGCTTTCTGAAAGTCCAGATATACTAGATCACCATTGTCCCTATGCCTGCTGACACCCTCAAAGAATTCTAATAGATTGGTAAGGTATTATTTCTCTTTACAAAAGCCGCATTGACTCTT
The DNA here is from genome assembly GCF_002925995.2 of Terrapene triunguis. NCBI lineage: Eukaryota > Metazoa > Chordata > Testudines > Emydidae > Terrapene > Terrapene triunguis. Next base: position 7,431,185 of record NW_020664413.1, on the reverse strand, counting down.
CCCCAACTTATCGTGTTTACCTAGGTGTTTGATAATACTGTTCTTTACTGTAGTGTCAACCAATTTGCCTGGTACTGAAGTTAGGCTACCAGCCTGTAATTGCCAGGATTGCCTCTGAAACCTTTTTTAAAAATTGGCATTAAGTTAGCTACCCTCCAGTCATCTGGTACAGAGGCTGATTTAAGCAATAGGTTACAAACCACTGTTAGCAATTCTGCAGTTTCCTATTTGAGTTCCTTCAGAATTCTTGGGTGAACACCATTTCATCCTGATGACTTACTACTGTTTACATTATTAATTTGTTCCAAAACCTCCTCTATTGACAACTCAATCTGGCACAGTTCCTCAGATCTGTCACCTAAAAAAATGGCGTGGATGTGGGGATCTCCCACACATCCCATGCAGTGAAGACTAACGCAAAGAATTCATTTAGTTTCTCCACAATGACCTTGTCTTCCTTGAGTGCTCCTTAGCACCTCAATTGTCCAGTGGCTCTGAGTGTTTGGCAGGCTTCCTGCTTCTGATATACTGAAAAGGTTTTCGCTATTTTTTTTGTGTGTCTTTAGATAGTTGCTCTTAAAATTTGTTCTTGGCCTGCCTTATTATACTTTTACACTTGACTTGCCAGAGTTTATGCTCCTTTCTCTCTTCCTCATTAGGATCTGACTTCCAATTTTTAAAGAACTTTTTTTTGGCCCTAAAAGCATTTACTCTGCTCTTTAGCCATGGTGGCATTTTTTGGAAGAATTAATTCGTATCGCCAGTTTAAGAAAACTATCATTGTCCTTTAAGTAATAGGATGGAGTAGAATGGAGTTAAACAAATCCAATGACTTAACCCTGCCATAGAATGCTAAATGGGCAAAAATTATCATGCATAAGTGTTAAAATTGTGAGTTATTGAATCTTTTTATTTTAAAAACCTGAAATAATAAATTTGTGGTTCAGAATAACAGGTATAGGGGAGAAAAATGCTGTTAGGTGATTTTGAAAATCTATCCTTAAGGTATCATGGTCAGAGGCCCAATGATAATTCAAACTTCACAAATCTCCGGGTAATTTAACCCGTAAAATTAACTGGCACTCAGACGGGCAACCGGTTTTACCACCCATATGCAACAGTTACAAGAATAAGCAATTAATATGAGTAATAAAGATAGCACAACAAGGATTAAATGAATGTTTAGCTATTCTTTTCCCCCACTCCTTTAACAATTTTTAAACGAAATATACAAGCAGAGAAACCTCAAAATATTCTGAAGTTTCATTTGGAGAGGTATCCAAAAGGTCAAAGTGGCATTCTAACTTTTCTTTTTAAATCAGGCTAGAAATTTCATGAAAATAGACTTCCTTGAGGGAGCATATCCAATGTTGGAAAAAATAGACTAGGAGTCAGGAATTCTGGGTTCATATCAGCAGAGCCAAGAAGAGAACTTCAGTAAATTGCAACCTCTCTGGGCCTTCAATTAAGTTGCTATAAAATGAGAATAATAAGATTTCCCAATCTCACTTTGTAAATCACTGAAATTCCCTGCTAAAGTTATTATATAATTAGTCCTCTAGACCAAGCACTGGACAGGCCATGGATTCTGAATTATCCTCTCACTTATGACAGTGATTCCTACAAACCAAGTTTAAGACACATTGACAGGAGAGTGCGGGAAGCTTGCAATGCTGTATCTGAGCTATTGTTACAGGACATTAGTCTCCAAGGAAGTGAATGTGGCTAACTTTCAGGAGCATTACATGAACTTTCATATTTTTATTTCTTTAAGAAAAGATAGATAAGAGGAGAAATATCCTGTTTTCACAGTCAGAATGATCAGATTACAAACTGGTCTGCAAATACAAAAATAATATTTTAACAATTGTGGGGGAGGGGGAAACATCTTTGTGGTTTACCTAGATCAGTTCCATCTGTTATTCCAGGGGCGAAGACTGAATTGAGAAGAATGTGTCATGCAGAGTCTGACAGGTTTGTGAACTCTATCGGGAGCTGCTTAACAGTTGGTCTTAATCGTTTTCCAAGGCACAAAGCAGATATCAAGATGAATCTGTTTCCCACTTTGTTTCCTCCCAACAGGGTTGGATTTCAGATTTGCCTGGATTAGAGTGAGCCACCGGAATTCCCCACCTGGACATTAAGCAGGCTGGAGGCCTTTATTTCAAAGGCAAGTGGCATGCAGTGATTCCTGCCTGGCCCCATGGGACTAAAACTCTCATTTTTAATCAGTGAACAGTCTTTGTTTCATTCATTTTTATTACATTTCCCCTTCACTTTATCATCTTCTTTTAGGACTGACATTTTTGACATAAATACTAATTGGGCTAAAATCAGAATCATTTCCCCAGACTTTGGGGGGAGGTTCAGAAATAACAGTACCTCAGAACAAAATCATGACAAAGATTTTTAAACCTCAAAGTACCCCACAGTTTATTTGCTCCTCCTCTCCATATATCCTGTCCTAAATAAATCACTCCAATGAGATGTATTTTAACCTAAATAAATTTTGTAAATACAGTAGGGCCTGGATGATCTAAACCCTCATTAACCTAAACTTGCATTTATCCAGTGGTCTGATATATCCTCTGCAGTTTATTGCATACACCAGACAGCTTTCCTCTTCACCTGTTGACATACTGTCTTTCCCAAGGCCTGCTGGCCAAAGGAGAGCAAAGAGAGAAGTTATACTATGTGCATAAGAACTTCTCTGCAGAAATTTGCCTTTGGCTTTCTCCCTCTCTACTCATCAGCCAGCCAATTTTGGATCAGGCACAGATCTCTACCATTCTCTCCGCTGGCTGGACCCCCACCACAATTTTCATACAGCTGCAGGTGCCTCAACTCCCTCCCAAGGTTTATTGACAATCAAGATGATTCTGTACATTTCCGTCTTCTTATGGGGAGGCATATCAATGACTGTGTTCTTACCCCTCCTCATCTCTGGGGCAGTCTTGTCTGAGAAAGTAGAGAGCTCAAAGGCTTTCCCCTGGTACAGCATAACAGACTTTTGTGAGCTAATGTTAATGAGGTGCTCATTCAAATTAGAGGGGGGGTTTCAGTGGGCCCCTTGCAAGGGAAGAGACATCAGAGAAACAGCACCAAAAATCTCTCCCCAAATCATTGCCCACAACCACCCACAGGGACCTGCAGGACTCCAAGACTATCATGGGAAGAGTTCACATAAATGGACATGTTCTGGAACGGTCCAAGTGTTTGTTTTGGCAAGCTCTAGTGCAATTCAATATTTTATCCATTGCTTTCAAACTTTCACTAGCTCCCTGCGGGGATATACCCAGCCAAATGCTTTCCTGTTCCCCATTCCATAGGCAGGTTCAGCTCATTTTAATGGACTTTATAATGAAGTGGAAGCTTTGATTTTGACCCCTGCAAAGAAATACTCCTAATGAGAGAAACAGAAGCAAAACGCAACAGGGTTTTTGTCATCTGTGCAGAGAACAGAGGAGGATGTTGTGGGATATACAAATATTAGCGACTGAGTCTGGAAAGCCCGAATGGCTATGCAGGTCATTTCAAACGAGTACTGATAAAATCCTCACACACATCAGATCACCATGGGTTCTTTGTGTATCGCTCACTTTGCAGAAACTTTTTATCCGCACTGTTTTTCATACCCCTCTTTCCTGAAACCAGGAGCCTTACTTACCATCAGCCCAATCATAGAGAGCAAAGAAAGGAAAAGTTAGAAAACCTCTAAAAATTACTTAAACTATCTTTTCCCATACACAGCAACACTACAACTGTAAGATCTCATTTCTGGGAACTCTCAGGACAATACACAGTTTCTGTATGTACTCCTAGAAAGCTGCAAGTCTCCCCTTCTCATCTGTGATATAAAGATCCCATTTCTATCCAGCATACGTCATGAGACACTGGACCTTAAACTAGATCCAGGAGTGACTATTGCTATATCAATATTGGAACAGTGTAATTTGGGGGAAATTCCACATTCACAGAAAAGGAGGTAACATTTCTCTGGATTTTCTTGTTCTTTTTAAATGGCAGTTATTTGAAGGTACTGAGAGGTTTGAAATGTTAGACTAAATCCTGGTGGAGATGGTTAGTGGGGTGAGTGCAGTGCAGGTGAGGCAATGAAAGGAGCATGATAAATACAAATAATCACAAGTCATTGCAAACTGCCATGTGCATATTACCACCATATACCTAATGTGATATTTGATATTTTCAATATAGCATATAAATACACAGTGTAAAATGGGACAATAATCTTTCTAGTCTATCTCATGCTCCCCTCAAATCAGGCAATCCAGTGCAAATTTAATTTTATGCTAAATGGCTGAAGTGAGCTACAGCAGTGCTAAATGTCGATCTAAAAAAATCCAACTAATTTCAACAAAAGATATGTTTACGATATTCATGGGATGATGCATGAACACACTGAAAAGATTTGTAATAATAAATTCAGCCCATCTGATAGATATCTTCAGTACAGGCATATCTGCTCTCTCATGTAGCTATTTTGGTGCTAATATTTGCAAAATTGCTGAAAGCAACACAACCTGTAAACTTCTAAAGACTGAGGTATTTTCTCAATGGCCAAATCCAACTGCCACAGAAATTAACCAGAGTATTCCCACTGACCTCAGAAAGAAATGGATTAGACTCTTCTTCAGTTTGTGTAAAGCAGCATCGCTCCACTGAAATCAATGCTGGTGTACACCAGCTGAGCACAGGGTCTTCAAAGAGGAAACAGTTTTAATAAGACCAGAAGAAAAAAATTAGATAGGCAATTACAGCACACAATACAGCAGTAAAAAACTTGGTTCTTGATTCTATAAACTCTTAGCCTGGGTCTACACTGGAGGGGGGTGGGATCGATCTAAGCTACGCAACTTCAACTACGTGAATAACGTAGCTGAAGTCGACGTGCTTAGATCGACTTACTGTGGTGTCTTCACCGCGGTGAGTCGACTGCTGCCTCTCGCGGCACTGGAGTACAGGAGTCGATGGGAGAGCGATCGGGGATCGATTTATCGCGTCTAGACTAGACGTGATAAATCGATCCCCGCTGGATCGATCTCTGCCCGCCGATCTGGCAGGTAGTGTAGACACACCCTTACACATGTTTAATATTCAATAACTGAGTAGTTGCACTGAAATCGATGGGATTACTCATGCTTAAAACTAAGCATATAGATGTGTTGGCAGGATTGAGTGGCTTATTTTCATTTTGACATTGGGGTATTTTTCTACATTTTAACAGTCTCATACATTCAAGGGGCATTGTTTTAACAGGTGCTAAAGTTATTAATATGACCTTAACTTAATTTGCTTTATTGGGCTGGAAGAAAAAAAGCCACTTCCTCACAGAACTATTATAAGGTGGTTTAGTTTGGGTAGCCCCCTTCCTTTTAGAAAACCTACACAGGCTACAAGGACACACGAGATGAAAAAAAGTATTTAATTGCTACTTCCAGAAATATCCTGGCCTAACCCATAATGAGCTCATGCTGGATCATAATCCTTCTGAAATACAAGAGACAAAGTGATTTCCTTTCAAACAACATCCTTTTTTGGGTGCAGCTCCAAAAGCTTTTCTGCGGTTCAATGGAAAAATAAAATCTCATCAGTTGCAAGGTGGGGAAATCCAGAAAAGCCAACGTACACTTAAGCACACTTTCATTTTGTGAGATGAATACCGTGGGCCCTACCTAAGAACAGACAAAGGAAAAATGTAATAAAGTCAGGAAGTGTGCTTTTGTACTTGGCTCTGATTTACAGGTGTCTAACTGAACCTCTTTGAACTGATTATCTAATTGGCATTTCCCTTAAATCACATACATCTGTTTAGGGTAACTATGCCCATTTCCTATTTCCCCCCACATAGAAGAACTAAAACCTGCATAAGGAACAGACCCTTTAAATGATATGCTGAATCTACTGCAGCAGTGCTGGCTCTAAGCTTTCTGCTGCTAAAAAATGCACAGCCCTCCCATGCCACGGTCACTAAACATTTTGCTGCCTTAGACAACTGCTTGCTCTGCCTAGATTGCAGAGTTGGTCCTGGACGCACTCCGCAGCTCCACGAATGTAACATGATTTACCTCTAACTGCCTTAGTTTCACTGCAATTCAGCGCTCCATATATTGTGCCAAAGCCCAAGAGTGGAACATGAAAGCATAAACACAAGGTAGACAGTCCTAAGGCAATTCTACCAATCCATGCAGGTCCTATCTTAGGCACTACTATCCAGGGCTCACCTAGAGCACAGATGGCCTGGTGACCTGGCAAGATGATTTTTATTTACAGTACCAGAAATCCCAAATTCATAATCCAGCGAAGCCCCAGTGGCAGGTATGAAGATTATGGGACCAGTGCCTTAACCACAGACCATCCTTCCTCCCTTAAAGCTTCTGGAACCTAACACAGGTCAGATTTTGGAGTCCCACTAAACACTGGGTCACAGATGGGAGAGGTTGATCTCCAGAAGCCCTGGGTGTACCTCCTCTATGCTAACTCTGCATCTGTTTCCAGCAATTCAAACAGCATTTGAGTGTTACACTATAACAGAACATGCCTACTGGTAGCAGGACAGCATGCCAAATTGACGTGGGTTTCAGAAGAGCTGGATGAATAATTTTGAATAAATCAGATAATTTTGCCTTTTTATTCTCACTTTGTGCTGTCATGTGGCAGGATCACCAAAAATAAACCAGATACCCGTGTTTCTCCCTCCAGTTAACAGAGGGACAGGTGTCCTCAGCACAGTACATCACCACAGCTGGCCATCTGATTAGCCGTCTTGGTAGAAGGGGCCAAGCATCAAAATGTACAATGACTAGACTAATCCCTCTCCACAGAGACAATCCTTTAACCAGGCTTGAGGGATTTTGGTTGGAAAGTGTGTACTGCCATTGCCCATGTCATGCCTGTTTTATGCATAAGTAGATTCACAGATGAATAGATTTTAAGGACAGAAGGAACCATTAAATGATCTAATCTGACCTCTTGTATAATATAAACCAGAGACTTTCACGCAGTTACTCCTCTATCGATAACTTCTGTTTGGGTAAAGCATATCTTGCAGAAAGACATCCAATTTTGACTTGATGACATCAAGAGATGGAGAATCCACCACTTCTCTCGGCAGCTTGTTCCAATGATTAATCATCTCCACTGTTAAACTTTTGAACTTTATTTCTAATTTCAATTTGTTTAGCTTTAATTTCTAGTCATTGGTTCTAGTTTGCCTTTCTCGACTAGATTAGAGAGCCCTTTAATAACCTGTATTTTCTCCCCATGAAGGTACTTGCACATCTTAAGATTCAGTGTCCATTAATGTTCAGTCCAGTGAAAATAAATCCAGAATTGGGCATTAGCTGCTGTATTCTCTTGCACACATGCCTGAGTATTACTTTACTACAGAAATTTCTGGGCCAAACTTGCTGATTTACTATACAGGATTTAGAAAGGAATGTCTCTCCATCATCCCTTCCATCTAGCTTTACTGTGGAGTTCTTGGAACATCAGCTATAGAAAGTGAGATAATTTAATGACTGAGGATTTTTCACCCTCCGTCTCTACCCCAATATGACTAAATTTATAGATTTCGGATTGCTGTGAATTATAATGTAATTACACTGCTGCACAAGCGGCTTCCTAGTCCAGAAATTAAAAAGCAATTCAGGTAAATGATCTTTAGCTACCATGGCACATCCCTGCAGAATTCATTAAGTCTGGGGCTTAGATGGCAAACCAAAGACCACACAGGCAAAACTACATCAAAAACAATCACGTCTGAAATATACAGAGCTTTTTCAGGAATATAGTGGGATCATAAATGCTATTTCTGGCAATCTTCTTGACTCTGCAACTTTGAAATCCTATCACCTTATATGCCTCATAGGATTTCTAAGGTAAACTCAGTGGACCTTTTTTAAAATACACGTCCTTCCCTTGGGATGAAGGTGGAGACCCATTTTAAGAGGTGGACAATGTCACACCTGGAGTCATCAGACCTGGTTCTGTAACCCCATCAGATCCCCGAAAGTAAGCCAGCTCAGCTCGGGTTAGAGTCAGTATTTAACATAATGCTTAGATGGGAGACTTCCAAGTCACATTTACAATAGCTGACACAGGAATTCTGTCCAAGCCAATGCACAGTTCTTCTTCCCACTGGGCATTAGGCAGTTCTATCTCGTAGGAACTATAAAAAACAAAACATTGATTGGCAAAGGTACCATGAGATCTTAAATGACCACAGCTAAGGTAGGTGTTTTAACTCTTCTGTCTTACCCAAATTCTAAGGTGGATAAGTAAATTCTCTCTACCTAAGTTTCCCACTCTGTCTTCAGTTGCATCACATTTCATGCTAGAGCTGTCTGCATATTGGTGGTTGATGAAGGTGTGTGTGTGCAATTTGCATATAATTAAGTTTGTAAAGTGATTCCAGGACCAGAATGAATGCGCTGTGTAAAAGGAGGAGGCTATTAAATTTTCCGGTTTTGTTCCCTGCATTTTAGCCCACAGTGGTCTCTGCTGGATGGTGCCTCAATCTGCTACTGATTTGGGATTCTCATTCTTTCCTTCATACCAACAGATTTTTATCCCTTTCCCCCTTCTCTCCCAGCTGGTTACCCTTTCACACAGCATTGTGCATCTGGATGGCTCCTGTGCAAACCCTGCTGGGTCGCAGGATTCCCTCAGGCTTTGAGACTTACAGCAGACTGTGCTAGTGCAACCTTTCAATTCACTTCCTGTCTGTTAGCTGCCAGGTTTGAAAGGACCAGACTTGTCCGCCCCCAATGATTTCCCTAATCCAACCCTTAATTAATAACAATGGGACGCAAAAGCAGCTACCATTTTTTGAATAGGACAACGCAGATCCCTTGATGCTAGCCAAATACCACAGAGATTTATAAACTTGTCAGCCTGGCTGGGCTGCGCAGCAAAGAAGCCAAAACCTTACGTCGAAAATCTCCTACACTATCATAAATTTCAACTTTATCTGCAAGTTCCCCTCATTATGAAAGTTCACTTGTTATGTTATTTTACTTACACTAAGTATCATGTCCTAATTTGGACATATTTTCAGTGTTCAGCTGAATTCTGAAAATATGACATGGTATTCCGTCCTTCCATTAAAAACAATCTATTCTGTCTACATCTCATTTAAACTCAAATCATAACATCTGGGCTCTATTTATACAATAAAGTACTCACAGTGTCCTTTACCTCCTCTTCAACAATGCACCCCAACAACTGCCAGGGTAGTTGGAGTAGCTATTACACAAGATAACATGGCAGGAAGGAAGAATTTCATTTCAATCTTGGTCTTTTTGGAACATGTACATACTTTTCAAATTTCCTTAAGGCGAGACCATTTGGTTTTGGCCAGGCATCTTAAACCACTTGCAGGCCACACAGAAGTTACCGAGTAAGCAAATGACATCCTCTTTTAAAATCCTTATGGTCACAAACAGATTTTGAAACCATGTACTTTAACCACCTCAGCAAATTGTTTCTATACCCGTCAGTGTTGAAAGCCCAAAGCCTTTCCTGACAGCCAGAGCGCCCCTTCCCTCTCCCGTCACAGCCCTCTCTCGTTCTTTATACGTTGCTTGCGGTCTTTAAACAATGAGGTCATTATTATTGGCTTGAACCTGCTCGAATTCTTTTATATAGATTTAGACCATGTAATTTGATCATGATCACAGACAGGTTTACTGTCCTTATTTATACAAAGGCTTGGAGGGCTTGGGGGATGTGTTGTTTTGTTTGGTGTGGTGCTTTTGGGTAAGAGGGTGTACGTTTCAGAGAAGTCTTTTCTCTGGACTAGATCTGAAAACAAGCTGTGTGAGCTCAAAGGATCTCCACTGCTGCTATGGGGGGGGGGGGGAAGCCATTAGCTGAAGCGCTGCAGACACCCTGTCATGCCATGGCCTACAGAAAGAGAATATGCACACTATAGTACCCATTTAAAGCATTCCTGTACCACAAACTCTTCTCATTGCTCTATACGCATCACAGCATTGACGTTATCCCCTGGAACTGACGCTCTCCAGCTGGCTGAGCTGCTGAACCAAGTAAATCCCATTCCACTCAAGCCACCTTGGTCATCAAGCTGAAGCTGAAGATGCTGGCTTCAGTCGCCAAGTGCAGGTGTTTGCACCCAAATGGATTAGTAGGGGCTGTGTTGTTAATCCACAATAAATATGTTAATTGATTATAATAATGCCTCACAGAAATGGATCTCTCATCTACAGCTTTTGAAGTCCTGGTAATACTTCCTCCCCACCCTCCCCCCGTACCTTCCCCAGATGACAGAGGCAGGAATCAATATTTCCACTGACCTTAGCTAACAACATAATTAACCTTAGTGCAGCAGCCAAGTTCACAAAGGCAGCAGACAAACAGCAACCATGGTGGAAAAAATCCCACTCATACACAAACAGCAAGAAAAGTCAACATTGCCCGACACTTCTTCCTTTTCTTCCCACTAACCCTCCTCCAGCTAGGAGATGCTCCAGTTCTGAGGAGGGCTCCCTGACAAAACCACCAACTTTCCAGCCAATTAGGACCAGATGTGAGTCCCATCAGTGCTGCTCCTCAATCAGCCACAGGGGTCACTGTTGAGCAACATGAAGTACACATCAAACTACAAAAGACCAAGTATGCCATCACCACACCAGCTGCAGCCTATGAATACTGTACTTTTAAAGCAGAAAGCTGTTTCTGTAACATACAGCATAGATTAGCCTGCTTCCCAAGACAGCATGGTACATTTTCATGTTTGGCTGGGTGAATGTAAGCAAAAGCCATTCTTCCATCAAGCGCATTGAGGGGCAGGGTGATATAGATCTGAGCTGAGCCAAGGCACCAAGTCTATAATTACTAACATAATTTACTGTATGTAACAAGGCAAACCTTGCCTGTTTTCAGCTTAATCTGGCCTTTCCCACAGGTAAGTGTCTAACTCCAAGACATTCTGAACCAACTAGAAATAGAGGCAGGTGAGTGACCTGTGTTATAAATGTCAGGCCACTTCACTTATCCTGGACATTCCTAGAGACACAAGGAAAGTAAGGTGATATCTCTTATTGGACCAACTTCTGCTGATGGAAGGTAAAAGCTTTCGAGCTTCACAGAGTTCTTCTTCAGGTCTAGGGAAGTAACCAAAGTGCCTAAGCTGAATACAAGTTGGGACAGACTGTTAAGCATAAGGAGTTAACACATGCTACAGTAGACCACTTAAAATGAAGTGGGCAATTAAGGCTTAGCAGGCCATAGGTTTTATTACAAATTGTTGTAATGAGCCATAAAACCACTGTCTCCGCTGAGTCCATGGTTTTTGGTGTCTAGCAGAGTAATAAATGTAATTTCCCAGGCTCGCCTTTGGAAAGTATTGTGCAAGTTTCCTCTGAGGATGAGGACTGAGAAGTCAGTTACTGTATGATCACTCTGAAAAGTGGTCACCCACGGGTTGTAGGGTGGTATTGTCTTTTATCATTTTTTTGTGAAAGTTCAGTCAAGCGTGTTGTGATTGTTTTGTTTCAACCATAGAGTTGTTATCGGGGCATTTGATGCACTGGAGGAGGTACACCACATGTTGTGACAGGCATGTGTAGGACCCATGGATCTTGAAAGATGTGTTATGAGCAGTATTGATCATGGTAGCAGTGGAGATATGTCTGCAGGTTTTGCATCTGTTGTTCTGGCAGGGTCTGGGCCATTTTGACTTGGTGTGTCCTGTTTTATGGAGAGCTTGATTCTAATGATGAGCTTGGCAAAGTTGCGGGGGGGGGGGGGGGGGAAGGGGGGGGGGAATGTTCTTTGAAGGCCAGAAGAAGGCTTTGGGAAATATTTCTTTCAGGATGTGGTCCCCATCAAATATGGGTTGTAACTGTTTGATGATACCCTGTATGGATTCCAGTGTGGAGTGGTTAAACATATGGTGTCCCTCCTCCAGTGCATCAAATGCACACTTAATTTTAAGTGGTCTCCTATGGCACATGTTAATTCTTTATTCTTAATAATCTGTCCCATCTTGTATTTAACTTAGACATTCTAGTTATCTTCCCCAGACCTGAAGAACTCTGTGAAGCTTGTACCTTCCACCCACAGAAGTTGGACCAATAAAAGATATTACCTCACGTACCTTGTGTCTCTCAAATCCTGGAACAAACACAGCTACAACAACACTGCAAACAGCACTGGACATTCCTGACATTTGCTTAAAGGAATATTGCCAAGATAAATATTGTGTTTTGGATTGACTGCGACAGGGTGTAGGGGCCTTACCCTGTTACTGGCAAACAAGTGGGAGAAAAATAATGAGGCAGAGCTAGGGACTTGCAGGAACCATCTCTACAATCTGTTCTCGCCTCTTTATTCCTACCACAAAGCCCCTCCTCCTCACCTTGGTAATCCTGTTTTAACTACTACAACTGTCTTGTCTCTGGCCTCCCTGCATCTCATCTTCTCCTCCCTTCTGCGGTTCCTCTCATGCTTCTGTGACTAGATCACTCTATTCAAATTCCTTCACTAGCTTCCTCTCACTTTTCACATCAGGTTCAGGATTCTTAGCCTTACCTTTAAGGCCTTGAAAAATGCTACTTCTTTTAAAGTCCCTGCTCTCAGCCTTGCTCCCAGGTCTCTAGCCCTTCTATATCCTTCTGGCACTCTCCCCTTCTTCCATGGAACTTTAAACATAGAACCCGCTCCTGCCTCAGTGCCATGCCATCATTGTCTTCATGTAAAGCCCTCCTTAAAAGAGACATTGTTTAACAACATTTTTTTGACTATAATCTGCCAAAGCTATTGTAAAGTAAAGGATTTAAAACCCCTAGAAATCCCTCTGTGCTGCTTTGAGATTGGAGCTTCTGCTTGGGCTTTGTGTGTCTCAACCATGGTCTGGTGGTAATTTGCCTGCCTTTGGAGCAGGGACCATATCTTCCTCTGCTGCATGCTTATACAGTGCCATTCACACTTCTGGCACCACCGTTTATAAAATTCCCCCTACCTCAGATTATTAATATTATCTGGAAGAAGTTTTCCAAAGAGGCCTCCAGAACGTTCACCACAAAATCTGCAAGCAGATCAGTTGTATGTGGGAATCCTGAACATGCATGAATAAAAATGCACTTATGTAAGCAGTTACCACTTTCACACTGCATGGATTTGAAATGCTCCGCTTGCACTTTTGAACCCTTTAAACGTTTAGTCCAAAACTTTTATGTATTTTCACTGTTTGATGATATTGGTTCATTCCCCTCCTCCAATTTCATTCAACTAGACCTGTTGGATTAATGGCAAATTCACTTTTTGGTTCTCATGCATTATCATGATATCCTAGCATTTGGATTAGTGGTACCTGAAGGTATATGTACGTTACACATGGTGTGTACCATTAAGGCACGGGCAACCTAAGTACATGCCTAGGCCCAAATCGTGGGGGGAGGGGGAACCTCATGTCCGGCTGGTCTGGTTCAGATACTGGTGCAGGAGCAGGACCCATGGCAGCAGCTAGGAGGAACAGCACTGGCTGCTCCACTGCATTCACAGGTTTGGCCCCATGGACCCTTTGTCATGACAGGGGGTGGGGCAGGGCCATGACTGAATAAATGGCAGTGACCTGGAGCACAGGGTGGCAGTGCTGCTCAGGCGTTGGGGGCAGCAGGGTCAAACCTCACTGCTCAGTGCTCCTCCTCACTGCCCTGCGGCCAGCTCCTGCCCCAGGGCTCCCCCAGGGGCCTACCTGGCCTCATCCTGCTTCCAGCAGCCCTTGTCCCCTCTGCTCTGCCCACAGGACTCACTCAGTGACAGCCTCAAGACCTGCTACAAGTGTGGGGAGCTGCAGTGAGTGTCCCACTGGGAGACCAAGTGAAACATTTCTGGGGGACCCTCCGGTTTGGATCACCATTGTTTCAGGGAGAATGTTTCAATCTGATCCACCAGCTGCCAAAAAAATTCCTTTAGGAGAACATTTCTATACTCAAAAGTTTTACAAAACCTGCATCTGGGGACTGACTACTGGAAGACTTTGCAGACGAAAAAATAATAATAATAATAATAATAATTTACTTGAGTCAGAGTGAGGCAGAATATAGTGAAAAGCATCTTTACAAGAGACACTGTGTCTACTTGCATTGAGGCTAGGCCCTTCTGGCAAATTTCTGATACTCAGGCAGAGCTCATTTCTATCCTAGCTCAAGTGCTACCCAGGTCAAAGACCTGCCACAACCTGCCATAAAAGACAAAAAACACATTGATAGGAAATGTGTTTCTCCGTGCCCCATCCCAATTTATTTTTATGAGTAAACATCTCTGAATTAAGACATACTGTCTTCAAAGATCCCTTTTATGTCCCAAAGGTAACAGTTTAAGTGATCTTATAACAGCCGTTACTTTTCTTTACAATGAGCCACGCACATGAACTCAATGTGTGGAACTTTCATTTTGCTATATATATTTTTAGTGACCAGATATAAATCTGGCTGGTTTCGCATGTCAGTGGCTCTATGGCCAATTGCTGGTCTTGGCTCTTAACTCAGATGCTGAGACACTGCTTTAGCTGGTACTAAAATCAAATGAAACATGCAGATTTGCATAAACTCTTTTTTACAGTTTGCTCTTACACAACTGATGTGGCGGCATGCCCCGATCTAAGGAACAGAGATGCAAATACATTTTACTCATTCAGCCAGTTCAAATCTATTTTAAAAGGCACTGCCCCAGCTGCCTTTTGAATATAGGACCTTACAATAAGGATGTTTTTAAGGGTAACTTGGGAATAAACAGTGAAAGTTCCTCAGGAATCCTTTGAAGAAAAATGTCTCTCTTGCCCTATAGATTCAACAAGATCAGACAACAGTGGCTTTCACTCCCATCCAGTTGATTATAGTGTTGGTTTGTGGCATGCTGTGGGCTAAAAGGGAAGAAAGGATGGAGTAAAGTTCCCTCTCAACCTTTCATCCCCAGCCACTGATTTTCTTTCTCAGTCATCTTAGCCCTCAGACTTTCACCCCTCTCTCAAAGCAGTAGCCATAGTCCATGCCCTCACGTTACGGCAGCAGTTTTAGTGCCTAAACTAGGAACTCAGATGAAACCACAAAGTTTTCCCTGGTTTGGGGTTGAAGTCCTGGAGCTCTGTGTGGTTTTCACCAAAAACTATATGTTCATCCAGATTTGTCCAGAACCTCAGTAAACCATTTGATGAACCAGGCCCAAATATTAGGTATGTAATGAAGCTACCAAACTAGTCAAATTTGGTTCTTTTCAGGTTTCAAGATGAAAGGTTCTCACAACTATTAACACGACATCCCACATTCTCCAGCTGAGTTTCCTGGACATGATCTGCTAAGAAATCTACACTTTATGGAGCATTGTAAACACTCTGAATACAACAGATGTCTATACATCCTCCTAAGCATTCACTTTGCTTCAGATGTTAAAAATGCCAGTGTCATAAGAATTATAGATTATTAGCCTGAACCACACTAATCTGTTTTATAGGGCCCTTAACCATGGCATGTTGACAAGTCAAAAATATGAATGAGGTGACCCTCTTAATACATCCCTCTGAGGTAAGGAAATACTATTCTCATTATACAAACTAGAAACTAAAATAGAGAAATCAAATGCCCCGCCCAAAATCACAGAGGAAGTTTGGGTCAGAAAGAGAAACTGAAAGCAGATCCCTCAAGTCCCAGTCCAGCGTCTTAACAGAGATAATAAAATAAGACTAATCAAGGACAGTATGCTGCCTTCACAAAACCAGTTTCTCAAAAGCAGATGAATCTTCCTGGAATACATAATAATTCCTCTCATTAAAACCAGCCACTTAAATAAATGTATAAAGTCATCACCTTTGTGTTTCTATATTGTTACATTCACCTGCTGTTGCTAACACCTCAGAAATTGCATCATCAACTCTAATTACAGTCTGACACTGAAGAAATTTACTTCTGTGCCAATTTCAAGTCTAAGAACAAGGTACCTTGATGCGTTCCTGCTTGCACGTAAAATGAAGGAAAGATTAATAGTGCCTGCCCTTCAGTGCCAGGCATGAACTGTTCACTGAATATACAGCACTGAAATCCAAACCAGCAAGAACACAGAAAATTATTCAATTGCTCAATTTCACTTGCTACTGTTGCCCTATTTCATAAAACAACAAGCAGCAGCAACAAAGCCAGGTCAACTGGTGAACCCTGAATGAAGTAACAGAGCAGCAAGCACTCCCACTCTCAGAAAGTGTCTCAGGGTATGTCTACACTACGAGAGTAGTTCGATTTTAGTTAAATCGAATATGTGCAATCGATATTAGAAAGTCGAACGTGTGTGTCTACACTAAGGACAGTAATTCGACTTTGTCAGTCCACACTACCAGGGAAAGCGTCGACATTGGAAGCAGTGCACTGTGGGCAGCTATCCCACAGTTCCCGCAGTCCCCGCTGCCCAGTGGAATTCTGGGTCGAGCCTCCAGTGGCTTCTGGGTAAAAAATTGTGGCGAGGGTGCTTTTGGGTAACTGTCATCATCCGTCAGTCACTACCGCCCTGCCTCCCTCCCTGAAAGCGCCGGCGGGAAATCAGTTCGCGCACTTTTTGATCAGTGACAGCGCGGACGCCACAGCACTGCGAGCATGGATCCCGCTGCGACCATCGCTGCAGTTGTGGCTGTTCTCAACGCCTCGCACCTTATCATACACCTTTCCCACAGGCAGATGCAGAGAAATCAGGCGAGGAGGCTACGGCACCGCCGTGAGGGCCTGAAGTCGGAGAGTAGCACAGAGCTGTCAGAAACCACGAGCCCCAGCGCCCAGGACATCACGGTGGCAATGGGGCATGTGGATTTTGTTGAACGGCGATTCTGGGCCCGGGAAACAAGCACGGACTGGTGGGACCGCATAGTGCTTCAGGTCTGGGATGAATCCCAGTGGCTGCGAAACTTTCGCATGCGGAAGGGGACTTTCCTGGAACTTTGTGACTTGCTGTCCCCTGCCCTGAAGCGCAAGGACACCCGCATGCGAGCAGCCCTGACTGTCCAGAAGCGAGTGGCCATAGCCCTCTGGAAGCTTGCAACGCCGGACAGCTACCGGTCAGTCGCGAACCACTTTGGCGTGGGCAAATCTACCGTGGGGGTTGTTGTCATGCAAGTAGCCAAGGCAATCGTCAAGGTACTGCTGTCAAAGGTAGTGACTCTGGGAAACGCGCAGGTCATCATAGATGGCTTTGCCGCGATGGGATTCCCAAACTGCGGTGGGGCTATAGATGGGACTCACATCCCTATCCTGGGACCGGGCCACCAGGCCAGCCAGTACATCAATAGAAAGGGCTACTTTTCAATGGTGCTGCAAGCACTGGTGGACCATCGGGGACGGTTTACAAACATCTACGTCGGATGGCCGGGCAAGGTTCATGACGCTCGCGTGTTCAGGAACTCTGGTCTGTTTAGACGGCTGCAGGAAGGTATTTACTTCCCAGACCACAAAATAACTCTTGGGGATGTGGAGATGCCTACAGTCATCCTCGGGGACCCAGCCTACCCGCTAATGCCCTGGCTCATGAAGCCCTATACTGGCGCCCTGGACACAGAAAAAGAACTCTTCAACTACCGGCTGAGCAAGTGCAGAATGGTGGTGGAGTGTGCTTTTGGCCGTCTCAAAGGGAGATGGAGAAGCTTACTCACTCGCTGTGATCTCAGCGAAACCAATATCCCCATCGTTATTGCAGCTTGCTGTGTGCTCCACAATCTGTGTGAGAGCAAGGGGGAGACCTTTATGGCGGGGTGGGAGGTTGAGGCAAATAGCCTGGCTGCTGATTATGCCCAGCCAGACAGCCGGGCGATTAGAAGAGCCCAGCGGGACGCGCTGTGCATCCGGGAGGCTTTGAAAGCTAGGTTCCTGAGTGAGCAGGGCAACCAGTGACTATTAAGTTTGTTTACAGAGAAGCTGAACCTGCCCCCGTTTCTTTACCCAGTTGCCGTCGACTATCCTCTCCACTTACATACCCCCTTCACCCCCTTCCCAAAAAATAAAATCTGTTCTGTTTTGTTCATGGACACCGTTGTCTTTATTACTGTTTTCGCGGGAATGTTTTAAACCTGGGACGCAGACTGTGGCGGGGGGCGGGTTTAGGGTTGTGATGCAAATGATGCTTCTAAACTCCAGGAAAGACAGGCTCCGCGGTGGTGGACTGGTAGTTTCAACGGAGCCTGCCAGCCCTCCTGGCCGGGACTGCGTGTATGTGTCGGCTATGTGACTGTCTTGCAGGGGGAGGAGGGTTACAGATCCCCTGCTGCGCGGCTCTGTGATCCAGGGTAAGGACCGCTGCATAAGATCTGTAACTGCCCTCCCCCGCCACCAAGTCACAGAGCAACACCACCGCCCCCACCACAGAAAACATGAAAACCACCTCCCAGACTAACCAGGATAACTAGTCACTGCACTGTATATGTGCCCTGCTGCTGCACCTGCCCCCTGCTAAAGGTGACTGTCCTGTCCAATGACCAAGGCCCTTCCCCCCCCTTCAGACAGATTCCCCTCCAAAAGAAGAGGATGGAAACAGAAATGAACAGAAACGTATTCTTTATTAACAACCGCACATGGAACGGGGGGGTGAAACTTGGACGGGGTCTTGTGTGAGGCGGGTAGGAAAGGACTTTTCAAATTTTGGGGAATGAGAGCCTTCTAGTGGTAGAGCAGTCCGCAGGGGTGGAGTGAAATTTTTCCCGGCCCCTTCCACCCCTCCGTGTTTGGACTTTGGGTGAGGGGTGTATGGGACTTGGTGGCGGGGCAGGGCAGTTACAGAGAGACTGCAGCGGGGCTCTCTCCTCCTGCCTCCGGTCCTGCAGAACATCCACAAGGCGGCGGAGCGTGTCCGTTTGCTCCCTCATTAGTCCAAGCAGCGTTTGAGTAGCCTGCCTGTTCTCCTGTCGCCACCTCTCCTCCCGTTCCATGTTTGCCCGGTGCATTTGGGACAAGTTCTCCCTCCACTGTGTCTGCTGGGCTGCCTGTGCTCGGGAGCATTCCATTAGTTCAGCAAACATGTCTTCCCGTGTCCTCTTCTTCCTCCTCCTAATGTGCGCTAGCCTCTGGGCAGATGTGGCTGTGGGAATTGGAAAAAGGGAGTGAATTCCTGAGACAGATCAATGTATCTGTGAACAGAGAACATAGTCTTGCTCTGTGAACAAGACCATGCAGAGCACCTATCACACGCGCACTGAGGACAAGGTCGAATTTTCGGCCCTCGCCTACAGTGCCTGCGGTCTTGCTGTGGCGAGCTGAGGAGCAGGGCAGGACACCGGACTTTCTCTAGATGGCAAACATGGTAAGCCGTAGACTTGTGGCCGCTTAAAACTTTAAGAGTGGCACTGGCCTCCTTTCACATAGAAAGCAATGCGAGTCTCTGCTGGCAGCAATCCTGCAAGCATGAACTCTGGCCCTGTCCCAGCCCCTCGCGGCTGTAAACCGCGTGGCTGTAAACCGGCGGTTGCAGTTCTGTAAAGGGACGGGCAAGCAGTCCCAATACTAACTTTCCCCTACCGATTTCACAGCAGGGAGTCATGCCTGACATCACCCTCCTGAAGGTCTCCGAGAGCCAGAAGGAGAAGATGCTCCGGGACAGCCTGCAGAAACCGGGGCCATTTGCTGCACTGCTGTGCAAGGCCATGATCCCGGAGTACCTGCTGGCGTTGTGGCAGGGAAACGTGTCCTACCACGGGGGGCCTAATAAGCTGTCCCTGCCCAGGAACCTGCTGATGAGGCTTGAAAAACACCTGCAGGAGGTGTATGAGGAGTTCTCCCCGGAGGATGTCGCCTCGATCCCCGGTTACATTGACCAGTTCTTGGCTTAGGTGCCCTTGGAGGGACAAATGACTGCAGGGTTTTGGGCACTATAATCATGAAGCGGACATTGTGAGATTTTTTTAAAATGGTTCGGACTATATATTGAGGCGCCCAAAGACGGAGTAATCATGATACACTTTGCACTGATTCCCCTTTTGTTTGACTTTCCTGTTTACATGTTTTGAAGCACTTTACCCACTGTTAATATTTTCAATCTTCCTGTTTTGTTGCAAATAAATGTTTACATGTTTTAAAGCACTTTAGCTACTGTTAATATTTTAAATATGCCAGTTATGTTGTAAATAAATGTTTGGATATTTAAAACACTTACTGCTTGATCCTTCCCCTGAATCTGTGTCTGGGGTAACGGCTGGGGAGGGTTGGTAGGGGATCTCTGTCAGGGTGATGAAGAGCTCCTGGCTGTCGGGCAAATCAGCGTTGTAAGCGCTGTCTACTGCCTCGTCCTCCTCATCTCCTTCCTCCTCTTCCCCGTCCGCTGAGGAACCAGCCGCGGACAATATCCCATCCTCAGAGTCCACGGTCAGGGGTGGGGTAGTGGTGGCGGCCGCACCTAGGATGGAATGCAGTGCCTCGTAGAAACGGGATGTGTGAGGCTGGGATCCGGAGCGTCCGTTTGCCTCTTTGGTTTTTTGGTAGCCTTGTCTCAGCTCCTTGATTTTCACGCGGCACTGCGTTGCATCCCGGCTGTAGCCTCTCTCTGCCATGGCTTTAGAGATCTTCTCATAGATCTTTGCATTCCGTCTTTTGGAGCGCAGCTCGGAAAGCACGGACTCATCTCCCCACACAGCGATGAGATCCAAGACTTCCCGATCCGTCCATGCTGGGGCCCTCTTTCTATTGGATTGCACGGCCATCTCTGCTGGAGAGCTCTGCATCGTTGCCACTGCTGCCACTGCTGCTGAGCTCGCCATGGTGTCCAAACAGAAACTGCGCTTCAAACTGCCCAGACAGGAAAAGGAATTCAAATTTTCCCGGGGTGTGGCTGGTCAGAGCATCCGAGCTCGGACTGCTGTCCAGAGCGTCAACAGAGTGGTGCACTGTGGGATAGCTCCCGGAGCTATTAGCGTCGATTTCCATCCACACCTAGCCTAATTCGATATGGCCATTTCGAATTTAGCGCTACTCCTCTCGTTGGGGAGGATTACAGAAATCGATTTAAAGAGGGCTCTATGTCGAACTAAATGGCTTCGTGGTGTGGACGGGTGCAGGGTTAATTCGATATAACGGCGCTAAATTCGACATAAAAGCCTAGTGTAGACCAGGCCTTAGTTGGATAAAATCTAAACAGGCCTTGACACTTCAAATTCAGTCAGAATAGTCTTGGGTCTTTTAAACACTCTACTCTGGCAAAAATTAATTAGCTGCAAAAGTATCTATAGTCTGGTTGAAACTTTAAATGAAATATTTGCTGGACTAATCCTTGGAGTAGCACATAGAGGGTAAGGGCTATGGGCTTATATAGCCTCTATTGGATGGTCTTCGGGAAAACGTAGACATTTGAACTTTTATATTGGTGCAATGAACATTATCAAAACATTGACTTTAACTGTTTACTTAGAAATGCATCTGCTGTGAGCTGCGATTCTTGGACCCTTTTCAGAATTAGGAGCAAATCCATATGGGAGACGAGAGCAAGGCTTTCTGGAAGAAGTGTCATGGACCCCAACACTCAACTCCTAGTTTTTATTATTTTATTTTATTTAAGTTTGGATGTTAGAGGCAGGAAATATAAATATCGTATTTGGAGAAGCTCTGTTTGTATTTCCCCAGAGCTGACAGTATAATCAATGGGGTATAATCCATTAGGTTTCAGATTCTTGGAGGAGGAAAAAACTAAAAGAACAGAAAAGAAGGCAAAAGAAAAGAAAAAGGGAAAAAAACAGACATTTTGACTAGACCTGTGGGAAATGCAGAGATTCAGTTCAGGGTGGTTTGTGGCAAACCTTTTTGGTTTGAGTTCATGTGGGTTTAAACCCTGTAATTTTTTAATTTTACTTTTGGGTTCAGAGCTCAAACTAAAGCTCAATCTCATCCACCAAGTTTTGCCTGATTTCCACCCAAACCCATTATCACATTTGCTTGAAAGTTAACCCAGGACCCCTTGAAACAGTTCCCAAGCTTATGATTTTTATATACACCTCTACCCCGATATAACGTGACCTGATATAACACGAATTCAGATATAACGTGGTAAAGCAGCGCTCCGGGCGGGGCGGGGCTGCACGCTTCGGCGGATCAAAGCAAGTTCAATATAACGCGGTTTCACCTACAACGCGGTAAGATTTTTTTGGCTCCCGACAGCGTTATATCGGGGTAGAGGTGTAATCCCAAACCCAGGTGAGCTTTCTAATTTAAATTTAGAGCCTGCATGCTTTTTTCCTCTACTCTAAGATGTTAACCAACAATCTTGCTTTGAGGCTTAGCCTCAGTCGTCATAGTTAAGGATGGAGAACTCATTCTGCCAAATTTAGAACCTACTCAAAATTGACGGGATCTTATCCTGTGTGATTTGTCCAAGGTCACACAGCTGCACAGTCTCAGGAATAGTGTCCTGACTTCCAGCCCAGGGCCCTAGCCATTGGACAGACTGAGTTCTGCCCTGTTACATTTTTAATTTGGTCATCGTGGGAGTGGGACAAGAATTACTGTACTTTCAACAAAGAACTTTTGCTGTGTTTATAGAACATGATCTTCATTTCCTGTAGATCAAAGTGTATCTTTAAAAATTAAAAAAAAAAAAAAAATTCAGAAAAAAAGAAATGTAGGGGAATTTCTTGTTGCAAAAGCCACACTTAAAAGTTCCATGCTATATCAGAACAGAAATCAGAAACAATTTTCCTCTCCCCAACACCCACCTTATTGGTTACTCTCATGCACATCTATGACTAGACTTGAAGCTCTTCAGAGCAGGTACATCTGTAGATTTGTTCAAAATGCTGAAACAACACTATAATAAATGTTAATTTACTGGGGCCATTACGGAGAGGGAGGAGCATTCGCTAATGGATTAAGCAAAGGATGGAGCAGGGAAACCTAGCTTTGCCACTATCTCAACCTGGGGCCTTCGTCAGGCCACTTTGACTCAGTATTCTCAGCTGTAAAATGAGGATAATATCTACCTATGCCTCACAGGGGTGCCAAAATGATCAGTTACTGTTAGGGTGACTAGACAGCAAATGTGAAAAATCGGGACGGGGTGGGGGGTAAGAAAAAGACTCAAAAATCGGGACTGTCCCTATAAAATCGGGACATCTGATCACCCTAGTTACTGTTTGCAAAGTATATCTACAATGCTATGGAATTTACTGTAATACAAATAATAATAGCACCTACAGATCCTCAAGTGGGGCCAGGCCCCATTTTGCCAGGTGCTATAAAAAGAAATGCTAAAACTGTCCCTGCCTAGAAAAGCTTGCAGTCAAAATAGATTAAAGTGCTATTAATTTTGATTACTGTAGAACATTATAATGCTCTAACACTGACAAAGGATAATATTTAGCATTTCTATAGAACTATACATTTTCAGAGTGCTGCAGATAAGTAAAGAGTTTATATTCAACACTGCTATGAGGCGAGGAAACATTTTCCCCATTTTAGAGACCCGTATAATGAGTGTTGTGATTTGACCAAGTCTACACAGCCCATCAGCAACTGAGGAGTATGGAGTCTAGTGGCTAGGGTATTAGCCTAGGACTCAGGAGAGCTAGGTTCAGTTCCCTGCTCTACCACAGACTTCCTGTGTGACCTCAGGCAACTCACGTAGGGGGAAATTTTCAAAGGCACAAGTGGCAGTTAGGTGCCTAACTCCCATTGACTTTCAATAGGAGCTCGGCTTCTAACTGCCATTGAAAAAAAAATCTCATCTCTAGTCTTTCTGCACTTCAGTTCCCTGCCTGTAAAATAGAGACAATACCCCTCCCGACCTCGCAGGGGTGTTGAGGTGCAAGGATAAGTACATTAAAGAGTCGGAGGGGCTCAGATACTATTGTTATGGGGTCAAATAAGTACCTAAGACAGGCAAACAGAGGTAGGAAAAGAGCTCACAGAACCCACTAAACCACATCACTTGAGATCTTAAAATAAAATATCAGATCAGTGTCAAGCAATGGGGAGAAATACACCATCTTTGTTCTATTCACACAAGCCATCCACTTTCTTACTGCACTCACCGTCACACACAATTGTGAAAGCACAATCGGTCTCATTTCCGGGTCTGCAACTTAAGGAGGAGGCAATGACAAAGTCTTCCTTCCCTCCGAGGCGCATGGCTGTCTTTTCAAGGCACTGCAGCCATTCTTTAAGGAGTGCCAGGAATACGAGTCCCATTTCTTGGTGGTGGGATTGGATGCACGGCGTTTTAAAGAACATTTTTCTCTGCCACTTGCCTGACCCCAGGAGCAGTCCCACCGCTCTGCAAAGGCAGCTGTGGAATGCTCTACCAAACCCTATCAATTATTCAGTGTCAAAAGGAAGACTTAATCTGTGTGATAAAAGAATGGATTTTATCCAAGGCTTGTTCTCTTTAAAGTGATTTACACAACTAGCCTCTCCACTTGCTTGCATTAATGTAATTATTTACTTTTGCATTAATAGCTTCCTGCACTTGGGCTATTTTAGGAGTCTTTTGTAGCCTTTAGAATTTACTAGTTTTTCACCCTCTATTTAGTGGTGGCTCTAAATTGCTTGGCTTTTTTAAATGATTGCTAAAATATTGAGCTCATACTGGTGTAAATCTGGAGTAACTTCATGGCAGTAATTCCACTGATTCTATATTTATACCATAACACATAATTTGGTATTTTGACTTTAACATCTGGGGTGGGCATTCAGATTTCTGTTCAAATCCAGCAAGTGGTGCTTTCATACTGTTTTGGTTGGCTATGACAAAGAGCATTACAACATTCACTTTATGGCAATAAAATAAAAAAAGCTACTAGAACAATGGATTTCACAAAGAGTGCAATGTTTTAGCTGATGCAGTTTGTTGAAAGTCATGCTGCTGTTCTACTATTCTCAGTAACTTCATGCCAGGTTTAAAACAGGGAAGGCTGCATCAGCTATCAAACATGGACTTTAACCTCTTTGAGGACACCGAGGCCTTACTTCATCACAGTACAAAAGGAGGAGAAGGATGGTGGTCTAGGAACCAGATCTTAGGATTCCAGGGCTCCATTCCTTGCTCTGCCACTCGGTGTGTGATCTTGGGCAAAACACTTAGGCCCAGATCATCAAAGGCGTTCAGACACCTAACTCCTATCAATTGATTTCAATGGGAATTAGACACCTGAATATCCTTTGAGGATCTGAACGTTAGTCTTTGTTCCTCAGTTTGCCAGCTGCAAAAGTGGGAATAATAGTCCGTCCCTACCTCCCAAATGGGTTACAGGGATAAACACACTAATGGTTGTGAGGCCATATAAACCCCACAGGTGCAAAGGAATCCCCAGTAGTGCCATGCCTTATGATGCAGCAAAGAGCATGTGGCAGTTGCACAGAGGTAAGTACATTGTAGCATTTCTTTGGGGGGTAGGAGGTTGTCCTCGATCCTGTGATGCATCATGAAAACAAAAGGAAGCATTCATGTAGTGCTTTTCATCCGTAATGTGCTTTCAAAACATTAAATAATCCTCCCAGCAGCCTGTGAGACAGGCATCATGATGCCCATTTTATCAGTGGAGAAATTAAGTGTGAGACTGATGAGTCCAGGTGGATGGCAAGTCAGTTTAGAGGTGGGATTTGAACTCAGAAGCTCCCGGTTCCCAGTCTCACACTCCTACTATACCTCTCTCATTATAAAGAAGGCTAAACGAGTTCTTCATCACATCGAGGGGCTTTGTTTGCACCATGTGGCATGAAATATTTTTAAATGCTAAACAGAGAGATGTTCCATCTTTAGGGTAAGCAATGGTGAACCTCACTGAGGAAGGGGGATTGCACTATTGTTTGTGGCACAGGGTGGTCCCCTGAGAGTCTTTTCCAGCCTCAGTAACTGACCATCACAACCCCAGGTGTTCTTAACCACCACTGTGCTTTATTATATCCCTTCAGCAGGCCTCAGCCAGCCTAGAATGTTATTTATGTACTATCTACAATCAGTAGCCAGCTTCCCTCATTTGCTTCTGGGGAAGGGTACAGTATTAGTAGCAGCCAGTCATGCCTATTCCTGTCTTCCTTCAGGCTCCCTACTCTCCTTCCTGTCTGTTTATATAGTCCCAGCTGACAGGTTTAGTCCCAAGTTTGCCAACAGTGATTTTCATCTCTCCAGGCCTCAGTTTCTTCATCTATACAGTGAGGATGACAATACTTAAGCCTCACAGTATCACTGTGAGTTAAATAATTCATTAATGTTTGTAAGAATCCTGGAACACTCAAACAGAGGGTGGTGTCGATTGCAAGGTATTAACAACTATAGGGATATGATTAGAGTGTAAAAAAGTCACTTTAGGAAAGCACTGGGGCATCCACATTACATTACCTGCTGCTGTGTTTTCATATTAGTGTACAAATGACCTAGAATTGGAGAAGTTTGCCATTACTGACACAGCTCATACTAAGACAGCAGAATTGGCTGAAAGGAACAGAGTATAGGTCTGAATTGGGTCTATGAAAAATAAGTAGGGCTGTCAAGCGATTAAAAAAATTAATCATGATTAATTGCACTGTTAAATAATAATAGAATACCATTTATTTAAATATTTTCTACATTTTCAAATATATTGATTTTAATTACAACACAGAATACAAAGTGTACAGTGCTCATTTTATATTTATTTTTGATTACAAATATTTGTGCTGTAAAAAACAAAAATAGTATTTTTCAATTCACCTCATGTAAGTACTGTAGTGCAATCACTTTATCATGAAAGTTGAACTTACAAATGTAGCTTTATGTACAAAAAAACTGCATTCAACAATAAAACGATGTAAAACTTTAGAGCCTACAAATCCACTCAGTCCAACTTCTTGTTCAACCAATCACTTAGACAAACAAGTTTGTTTACATTTGCAGAAGATAATGCTCCCGCTTCTTGTTTACAATGTCACCTGAAAGTGAGAACAGGCATTTGCATGGCACTTTTGTAGCCAGCGTTGCAAGATATTTACATGCCAGATGCTGTAAAGTTTCATATGTACCTTCATCTTCAACCACCATTCCAGAAGACATGCGTCCATGCTGATGACAGGTTCTGCTCGATAACGATCCAAAGCAGAGCAGACCGATGCATGTTCACTTTCATCATCTGATTCAGATGCCACCAGCAGAAGGTTGATTTTCTTTTTTGGTGGTTCGGGTTCTATAGTTTCCACATCTGAGTGTTGCTCTTTTAAGACAGCTGAAAGCATTCTCTACACCTCATCCCTCTCTGATTTTGGACGGCACTTCAGATTCTTAAACGTTGGGTCGAGTGCTTTAGAAATCTCACATTGGTATCTTCTTTGCGTTTTGTCAAATCTGGAGTGAAAGTGTTCTTAAAACGAACAACATGTGCCGGGTCATCATTCAAGACTGCTATAATATGAAATACATGGCAGAATGTGGGTAAAACAAAGCAGGAGACATACTAGTCTCCCCCAAGGAGTTCAGTCAAAATTTAATAAACACATTTTTTTTTAACGAGTGTCATCAGCATGGAAGCACGTCCTCTGCAATGGTAGCCGAAGCATGAGGGGCATACGAATGTTTAGCATATCTGGCAAGTAAATACCCTGCAATGCTGGCTAGAAAAGAGCCATGGGAAAGCCTGTTCTCACTTTCAGGTGACATTGTAAATAAGAAGCGGGCAGCATTATCTCCCATAAATGTAAACAAACTTGTTTCTCTTAGCGATTAGCTGAATAACAAGTAGGACTGAGGCCTGGTCCACACTAACCCCCCACTTCGAACTAAGGTATGCAAATTCAGCTACGTTAATAACATAGCTGAATTCGAAGTACCTTAGTTCGAACTTACCGCGGGTCCAGACGCGGCAGGCAGGCTCCCCCGTCGATGCCACGTACTCCTCTCGCCGAGCTGGAGTACCGGCGTCGACGGCGAGCACTTCCGGGATCGATCCCAGAAGATCAATTGCTTACGGCTGGACCAGGAAGTAAGTGTAGACCTGCCCTGAGTGGACTTGTGGGCTCTAAAGTTTTACATTGTTTTGTTTTTGAGTGCAGTTATGTAACAACAACAAAAAATCTACATTTGTAAGTTGCACTTTCATGATAAAGATATTGCATTATGTGGGTGAATTGAAAAATACTATTTCTTTTGTTTATCATTTTTACAGTCCAAATATTTGTAATAAAAATAATATAAAGTGAGCACTGTACACTTTGTATTCTGTGTTGTAACTGAAATCAATATATTTGAAAATGTAGAAAATCATCCAAAAATAGTTAATAAATTTCAATTGGTATTCTATTGTTTAACAGTGCGATTAAAACTGCGATTAATCGCAATTAAATTTTTTTTAGTTAATTGCATGAGTTAACTGCGATTAACCGACTGCCCTAAAAATAAGATTGTAGTGTTGCCTGCTGGAGCCAGCCTTTGGAAGCCATGAAACAATATGTGCAGCACCGAAATGCAAACACCTCTTAGGTAGCACTTCGTTATTAACAGCACCAGCACCACTGTGCAACAATATCAAACATGTATGTGAAGAATGACTTTACAGTTAAACCCATCAAAGTGTTTTAAGTTGGCCTGAGATACTGAAAGGATTAAGGATTAAGAGTCTATCCTGATGTGCCTTGGCATCTTTAATTAACAGAATTGGTCAGAAATTTAGTTTTATGTTTCATCCTACAGTTAAATCTGTAAATTAAAGGGATATTCTTAAACATTTATATTATGGTAGTGGCCAAATCAGGGTTTCATGGTGCTATACAAACTTACTGTAAAGACAGTCCTTGCCCCAAAGAGCTTACAGTCTAAAAGAAAAAACATAACTGGCAGATAGAAGCAAACAAGCAGGTGAGGGTGAGTGGCAGGGAAAAATGGGTCAGAAAAATACCTTGTGTCAATTCTTGATCAATTGGGAGCAGTGGTCACAACCTTGCCACCTGTACAACAGTTATCCTTGGGCTGCCATTTCTCACTGCATTACGGAAAAATCAACTTTGGAGGAGGGACTTGAAGGAGAATAATGTGGTGGCTTAGAGATTTTGATTGGGAGTTTTTTCCACTCATAATGGGTGGAATAGGGGGAGAGTGCAAGAGTGCTTGTCAGAGAAGCAGAGAATTGGGCAAGTGAGCTGGACATGACTGGCACAGTGAAGGCACCTGAAAACCTCCATTAGTGCAAGATCATGCTTATAATAAAGAGAACAATTCTGATTTTGTAGAATTGTGTTTTTCTACTACTGCAAATATACAGTCTCCTCACTTTGAGCAACTGCCATCCCCTGGGTTTGCTGGGACACCATTCTGTGTCCCACAGTAAGTTTTTCCTCCACTGACAGTATAACCTCCATCCCACAAAAGAGTTGGCAGGCCTGATGCTGATTCCCTGAAAGCCATGGTGTTGCATCATCTGAGGCAGGTCATCTGCCTGCTACCTGCCCCTCCCACCTGTAGTGTCTCACACAATGGAAACAAGTAAGCCAGTCTACCAGACAGGCTGCATCACAGCCTAGCTGCATGGAGAGATCTCACACTGTGTTTCAAAATGAAAGGCGTTTGAGGCCATTCTTTTCAGACACACGTCATAGGGAAATGCATCTAACTTTAATGCTGGCTGTTGAAGCCACCAGTGCTGCTTGGCCTACTACTTAAACCCTTAAATGCTGAGAACAACGGAAATGATAAGAGAAGAGACGTTTAGCAAGGTCACAAGGATTCCTGCTTAGCATGCACAGCCGCATTGTGGGCAATGTGGCTGTAAGACGCTCCTCGTCTCCTTGACTTGTTTGTGTATCAGCTAAAGCACTTTGCACCTGGGGAACGGCTTCACGAGTTGTAGGCATGGTTCGTGACTGCTTGCCAGCACACCATTCACAAACTGCTGATCAAACGGTAGCTGGCAAAAATAATATGGGATAGTGGGGGTTTTGACCTCATGTATCTTAACCATGGATGCTTCTAGTGCCTCGCAAACAGCGGGCTTCAGGTGAGCAACATGGAGTGAAATATGCAGCCAATCACAAGCATGATATTTTAAGAACAAAGACTGCCTGGTCTAAGTATCTGAAACCCTTGGAGATCCCAAGAGGAAGTCTACGGAGGCACACATGAAACAAGGATGCTGGCAGCTGATCTCAGCAGCAATAGGGTGCAGGGGCCGTGGTGGTACTGGAGTCCACTGTAAGCCATCAAGTGACAACAAGACCTTTTTATTTAAAGGGCTTTACAGAACTGACATTTTAGGAGGCAAGTAAAACCATGGGTCATTCCGCCTGTTATTGGTATTACTGTGGTACCTAGAGGTCCCAAGCAAGGTATGGAATCCATTGTGGTAGGCAACCTCCATACACACAGCAGAAGACAGTCCCTGCCATGGAGAGCTTACAGTCTAAACAATGGGACTCTTCCATTCCTCCAGTTTCAGTAGCTGCCACTTTCTGCCCTGAACAGCAGAACCAGGAGGTTAGATTAATTGCATCATTTGCAAAGTTTTAAAGACATTCACAACACATCAATATGTAAGGGGACTGTTGCCCCTTACTAACATTCAGTGGGGGTGTTTTGGTTGGCTAGCTCCCAGCACTAAAAGGGGAGGGGTCGATGGGAAATCAGGACCCTGAGACTGACAGTCCCCAGGAACAATGGCGAGAGGCCAATGCTTCAGGTCAGCCTGATTGACAGGGCAGGCAGGCTAATCAGCATGACAGGAGGCCAGGGTGGGTCCCGTCCTCCTCCGTGTGAGTTGGAATTGCCTGGGTTAGACTGAGTGGGGCCGAGCTAAGGAGACAGCAGGGGCCCAAGCTGAGCTGGAGAGCAGAACCGCAGCCCAGGGAGAGCAGATCCTGTGCTGGGAGCAGAGACGCAGCCACAGAGCCAGGTGTGGTGAGCAAGTGGGGCCAGCCAAGGGGGGACCTTGAGCAAAGGGCCCAGCACAGAAAGACACCCCTAGCCAAGGGCCCTTGCAGGCCAGACCGGGAGGGGGACCTTAACCTGACGGGGGGCTGACGCTGGGAAGAAGGGTCCCACCACTCAAAGACCGGAGGTGTGTGGCCACCACCATTGCAAGTGTCCAACCCGCAGCATACCTGCAGCACAGCCAGGGCCTGAGAAGGAAATCTGGGACCTACAAGGAACAGACTGCGAAGTGCCCTGATGTCCAGAGACACTGTTTGTGATGTTCCCTGCCACAGAGCGGGGTGATGTGTTTTCCTTTAACCTTTCCCATTTTTCCTTATTCTTTTCTTTAGATTAATTGTTAATTAAACAACTTGTATTTGCTTTAAATTGTATGGAATAATCAGTGGGTCAGGGAGGTGCCCAGTGCAGAGAGGGTACCCCAGAGTGGGGACACCCTAGCCCGTCCTAGGTGACCACAGCAGGGTTGGGGGTTGAGCCCCCCAGGAATCCTGGGCCCAGCCTTGTTGGGGTTACGAGGACTCTGCCAGACAGGAGAGTGGAAGGGAAGCCCTCAAGGGCAGGGAGGCCTCTGGGTAAAGGGAGTGGGAGCGAGGACTCAGATCCTTTCGCTAGCCCACTTCACCGGGGTAGTGCAGAAGCCAGGAAAGTTCCCCACAATAGCGGGACCATTCCCCCGCTTACAAATAGACAGCAGCATGACCAAGAACATGTCAGTGCCTCATATTCCTCTTCCTGGAAAAACTGGACAAAGGAACGAAGAATAGTCTTTAGAAGAGATCCCTGCCCTGGCAGGGTGGATAGAGTTGATGACCTAATAGGGCGTTTGTTTCTAATTTCTTACATTCTCAGGAACACACACACCATTTTTTATTTTGCTGAGGTCTTCTGGGACTTCTCCATTCCCTCCTCCACATGTACATAGACTTCCCATGCTCCAATACTGAGTAAGATGAGCTGCACATGGACTCCTTGCCAGTGCCACTCTTGTGTTGCTTAGAAAAGATTTCTGCAGAGCACTGGGCAGGGCTTCTTGCCTCTCTCATCTGCCTACTGAAAGTGCTACTCCTCCAGTGGTCCGCATTCCTGCCAACCCACAAATTAAGTGACCAAATTTGGTCCCAAACTGATCCTTAGCAGAGCAGCCCACCATTCTACTCTTACAGTACATATGAGGGTGAGGGGTTGAATTTCATCAGTTGAGGCACTAATATTAAAAGGAGTGTTACCTACTGGGAAAAGTGCATGCTGTTACCTACAGGTTCTCCAGTTTGGTTTTCCCATGTTTACGCCAAATGACTTGTTGGACTTCGTATGCAAAGAATTCCCATAGATCAGAGGCAGTCAGACCTGTGCAGCTAACATAAAATAAATTACCACCCTATGATAAATGGTTCTATTAGCAATCCAGATTGTTAAACTCAGATAGAACAGAACGGAGGGAGCACTGTCCCATTCATTCTCCCTCCGGCAGATACCGAGTTGTAAATAGGTTATTTTGTGTGTAAATAACGCATTAAAACTCAGCATTAGCCATGTCTTTTGATAGAGAGGAAATTGTTCCAAATAAATAATCCCAGACAGGAATGTAAAGTAAGCCAGATTTAATAGTGCATGCCTGCTGCAGCCGTGTTAAACATGACTAAAATGATAAACCCCAGAATATACTAATAGTAAACTTTGCTCTGACATCAAAGTAATGAGGCTGTATTTTTACCCAGCTTTGGAAATGTTAAAATTAGTCTTGACAGAGCCAGACATCAGAAAAGTGTTTCAGACATAAACACCATCAATTTAGAAACTTGGTGTTTGTGTCATGGGGTGAGGGGGGAGAAAAGGGGCAGAGAGAGAAAGTTATATCCTGGGACTCGTTAACAACAGGCAGTTAGCACTTTCTAGGACTTTTATTTAATTTTTGGTTTAGGGTCAGAAGAGAAACCCCCCCCTAGTATCTCAACATTTTTTTTTAAAATGACATTATTTATATTATAACAGCCTCTGTAGGCCCCACCGTGCTAGGTACTGGCCATACACATAGTAAAAGAGATAGTCCTTGTGCCCTTGAAGGCGAAGAGACAAATCTGCTCTTGAATACACGAGTGGAACTCCATCAGCCACGTGCAGAGTTTGCCCTTTGCCCCGAAATGCAATACAGACTACAATTTGCAGAAGAGTTCTCTAAATGTGGGTGTTTTAAGTTGTGCTCCCCATATTTCAGGCACTGAAAAAAATCAGACCACGTTTGCAAAACTGGCTGCATATAACTAGTAAATATCACCATTAATAACCCCGGCTCCCCACCAAACACACACTTATTGAAATTGAAAAGGGGTGTTAACTCCTTTGCCAGAATGATTTATGGAAAAAACTGAACATTAGGAGAGTCTTCCCTGATGTCATTTCTGCAAGGTCAATTTCTGAGCAGCTGATCAATGAATTACTATAAAAAAAAGGCAAAGAAGATCTCTCTAGTGTCAGCTTTAGGAGACTAAAATATGAGATGCAGATTGTTAATCTGAAAGAACTCTTCTACTCTGACAGCATCAACAATGCCAATCTTTCTTTCTACAGCCATAACTTAATCTGTTTAAGGCCACAGATGACA
This sequence comes from Terrapene triunguis, assembly GCF_002925995.2. NCBI lineage: Eukaryota > Metazoa > Chordata > Testudines > Emydidae > Terrapene > Terrapene triunguis. The sequence goes on along the minus strand of NW_020664413.1, from coordinate 7,397,707 downwards.
TTTGGGAGGGGACAAATATTCAGAATAAGTGAAGTAGAAATGGAGATCGGACAAGTTACAAAAATACAGTAAAGCAAGGAGGGTTCCTAAATCAGTTTGTTAATATATTTGATTTATTGCTTCACTTTATTGGGTCTTAATGAAAAGTAAACCCTTGTGATTCTATGCAGATTCTACAAGGAAAAAAACAATGATAGGAGAAATATAGCTCAGTAGCCTTTGATCTAATACAACAGTGACTCAGTAGAATCTGAAAGAACAGGAAGTATATTGTAGAATATGCTTGTCTGGTTCTGGAGAAGACATTTCTGAGTTGCAATGCTAGCAGTGCCTTGTTGCTACTTTATGACATGCTAATATGAAGAATATAACCCATATAGCACCTAGGAGCCATCAAATAAGATAGTAATAATAATGTAATCAATACCATCAAAAGTTTATGCTGGATGAGACATGTAGACATGAGACATGTAGTGGCCTCAACACAGGTTTGGAAGCTAAAAACTCCCAAATTTTAAGCCTGGCTCTAACATTGACACACACCCCCTCCTACACCCCCTACTTCCTGCCAACATGGCCTTATGCAACTTATTTAACCTATTTGCCTCCATTTTCCCTTTTGTAAAATGGGAGTATAAAATAAACACCAACCTTACATTCCTCTGAGTAATGAGTTAATATCTGTTAAGAGCTTTGAGGATGAACATTACTATGCAAGTGCTAATATTATTATGTAGACATAGGAAATCAATATGTATCCTTTCAGTTATGAACTGCTAATCCATAGCTTACACTTACCTACTTTTGCAACATATCTGAAGCATCCTGATTCATTTCACATATATGTGTGTGTGTGTGCGCACACACACACACACTTCCCCAGTCTTTTGGGGAGCTTTTCCATTTCAGAAGCGCTAATTTCATTCTAATCAGATTTCAAAGAAAGGTCTTCAAAAAAGAAAACAACAGTCATATTCTTCGTAAATTTCATTAGCTAGTATCAGATCTGGAGTACACTTTACTGCTAGCCATGTTAGATAATTTATTAGCTTTTCTTCTCACAGTATGATATAGATTTTGCTTTTTACATCTCATTACACAATGCTTTCATCACACTTCTCCTGACATCTTCAAACAATCTTCTTCTTCCTTTTCCACTTCATTTTATTAAGATGAGAAATGTTGAGCTTGTAAATCATTCATTCCAGAGTAGATAGCACAGTGCTAATATGAAACATGTCATATGCATAAAAAGAATCAAGGCTCCAGTATGAGACCAAAAGGGTCAAGAACATCAAGTCTTGGGGCCAGATTCTAGTCTCAGTACACTTGTGTAAATCTGGAGTTACTCCAGATTTAGGCCTCAATTTGGGACAGCATCCCTATTCAGAATAGCACCCAAGCATGTTTTGAACTTTAGCACATGCTTGAGCTTCATTCACATGAATGGGACTTTAGAGTGTGACAAAGTTAAGAATGTGTTTAGTTGCTGTTCTGAACAGGGATGGTCATAAGTAGATGCTTGAATCCTAAATCATGACCTTATGCTAGTTTAACAGAGGTCAGAAGTTACCTCTTGATGGCAGATTTCCAGGAATCATGTAATTTTTGTCCCTAATTTAATCAATTCTGCAAATTTTCCATTCTGCAAATGTAAAAAGTTAAAGTTAACAAGAAAACTAGATCCAAACTCACTCAAAAATTTGGATTTCGCTCCAGAACCTAATTTCACAGCTCAGGCTCATCTCCAAAGTAGTACCTTGGTAAAAGGTTTTCTGGGGTTTTTAACAGACACTTCTTTTATTGACAAGATTTATATAACAGGTGAACAGCTCCAATGTCTTGTGTTCCAAGAGCAGTTTCCTTTGTCTGTACTTGGGAAGCTTTCACAGAAAATACTAGTATGTTTCTTAGACCTAGCCACAGTTTTGGAAAGAATGTATGGGTAAAACACAGATACACACAACTTGTGCTGGAAAGGACTGGGGTCATGGTTCTGTGAACTGAAAACAAGACTAAGTTACCTAGTGGTGCAGGAATCAGAGAAACCCATAGAATAATTTTACTGCCATCTTGAGATGAGAAATTACTATGTATTTAAGGAAGGGGAGGAGAGGGAATCATTTTGAGGTAGAATCTGGCTAGCTATAAGGTATATTTTTAAGAGAAAAAAAGAAGCCTGAAAAGTTTATACAGCTGGGGATGCCACTTGTCACATTCCAAATGGGAGAGTCCCTTCTAAATTTGTCTCTCTGTGCCCTACTGAGAAAGGCCTTTCTGTCCCTGTCCTCAAAAAGAACAGTGGGATGTCCACCCAACCTACGTACCATCCCTAGCCTTCCTCTTCTGCACCAGCTACAAGAAAATATCAGCAAGCTCAAAGCTAGCTTCCCATACTAAAGTTCAGAGCTGGGATACATGAGGTCATTCAGAGATAGATGCAGTTCAACTGACTTGATGAAAAGGAGATACAGTACAACAGGGTTTGTTTTAAAGGAATTTGTTCCTAATAGGCACTGTATCGTTTCTTTAATAGAGCTTAACTCTGAAGATCACTCCTAGAGTTGGTTCCCACATTTAATTTGGGGTCCAAATATTGACTGTGAAAACACAGAACTGGACATCATGAGGCCCTACCACAATATTGACGTACATCTCCAGGGGGACAAATTTGCCACATCCCATGGAGGTGTTTAGATGGTACTGCCCACCAAAACCCCAAGCCCCAGTCTTGTTAGCGTAACAGAGCCCTCTTAAAATTGTCACCACACCAAAAGGTTATTCGCTTCTGTAAGTCCAAGTGCTGCACTTTGCAGGCCTACTGGGACCTGGAGGCAGCTCGTCTCCAGGGTACAAGTGAGATTCTCCTTGAGCTGAAGACCCCTCAAAGAGGTTCCACTCCTTTTACCTCCATCTTTAACAACTGACAGCTGACTGACAGTGGTTGCCTTCCCATGTGGTAGGGCTCCCCCCCAACCCCTTTGATCTGGGAAGGAGTTGATTAACACTTTCTTCCCCGTGCTGGGGAGTAGGGCAGGAAAGGGAGCAAGGTATGTACATTCCATATCAATCTTAACTCGCTGCTTCCATGATCAACATTTGAAGGTCTGATCCTGCTTCCACTGGACTCTGTGAGAGTTTTGCCATTAACTTCAATGGCAAGAGGATCAAACCCTTAGCATTTTCACTAAGTGGAGGAAAGGAAATCAAATTCTGGATTATCCCTGATGTAACAGAAATATTGAGAAACTAGAAGAAGTTTTTTTACTTGTATGTCCTCTTACACAGAATTTAGAATGGAGTATCAGCAGTGACAACCAGAAATGAGATAGTAGTCTTTTTAACTCATTAGAAAAAAAAAATCAAAGCAGATGCAAGAAATATAGATTTTCTACTACAATAACACAAAATGTACTCAGCTCTACCAAACCTAGTAAGTGACATTTTAATTTCCATGTGGCTAAGTGTTAGAAAAAATGCTGCATATATCATAGGAAACCAGGCATCAGTGGGATCAGTGACTGCTTGTCAGAATTTTCTAACGATGATGTTTAATTCAGATTTAGTTTAACAAGAATGGAGTCCTCCCGTCTTCTGACCCCCAAATCTGATTTGGTCACGTGTCATGGTGGGTCACCATGGTACAATAACCCGTTGAATGCTACACCGTGACACAGAGCCTGCAAATTGTCAGCTTACAGTTCCTGTGAGACCTTCTAAGGCCAGGAACCCCAATGAATTCAGCACGTTCACATGAGAACGAATGCCACCGTTCTTATTAAATTCTAACAGTCTAATGAAAAACACTCCTACTGCTTTCAAAGTGTGGAAAACGTAAAGTACCTCCTTGTGCTGCTGCTGCTAAGGGAGCAGATTTCTTCCCTGTCTCAGGAAAGCCATTCCCCTCCAGAATTGCACCTTTCCCTTCTTTTTTCCCAGCAGCAGTTGAATTGGAAGTTTCCATCTTAGATGCGCATATTCCAGCTCAGGAACCCTAAGAAACACAAACCAAAAACACATTTCTGTCACTTCTTGAACAAAAGAAGCAAAATGAGCCCCAGGAGGGAGAGCCCAATACATCATCACAATCCAAAAGCAAATTTAAAAAAACAACAAAGATCTCCCAAGTTTCTTTCCCTGGCAGCCTGGCTGCTATAATTATAACCAGAAAGGGTTTGGCTCTGCAAAGTGCTGAGTGCTCTCAATTCCCATTGATGTCATGGGAGCTGAAGAGGCTCAGGACCTCAAAGGATCAGTCCCATTTTTTTAATTAAAAGTTTTGACTGGACTTTATTTTGTGGGTTAGTATACAGTCAATCCAAAGAGGTGAACCTTTGTGCTCAATTACTCCCCACCCCCACACTATTTTTCAACCCGCTCGAATGATAATAAACAATAGGTACTCGAGACCCTATGCAACACTCAGGCAAAACTTCCATTGATTCTTGTCTGTTCAATTCGGGTTCTTATTTCATGCCCAAAGTCATATCTGAGAATCACATTTTTTTCTGAGTAAGGAGTGCGGAATTATGCAATTTAAGCCACAGCTTAAAGTACTGGATATCAAGCACAAGTGTATCTTTATTCATTTCTGTAAGACCCACTCCCATCCTTCCAAAACACTGGTTCTGTGTGAGAAAGAAAGGCTACTCCAATACAATCCTAAAGTGGGTTTCCCCTAGAGGCCCCAGCACATTTTCATTTCTGGTCCCTGTCCACATTAATATAGCTGAAGGCTTCCTAGCTTTATTTGAGACATGTCTATATAGTTCCTACTTTGGGAAAGGTGGAGGTGGGAGATACTGAAACCATTTGGTGCCTCCGTATTACTGGCCCTTCACTCAGGTCTTGAGAGAAATCACAGCAAGATCCCTCTTACATGTTTAATTGTAGTTTGTGTAAATTATCCAGCCTCAAAAATTTGCTGGAATACACAGGCTGCTTCAGTTACAGGAATTAACTGTATCAGCCAAAAAACTTCTGGGAAAGCGTGAGAGAACTTTTGGGTTGGAGTCAGTTTCACTGTAACAGCATCACTTCAATTTTTCTTCACTTTACATTGCGAGTAAAGATTTACAGAGTCCTGAACAGCTTTCATTAAAGAAAGAGTCCACATGCCTTGCAAACTTTTCTCCGTATAAAGATTCCAGGAACTCCCATTTGTTTTGTCTGATACATTTTACCCTTTGCTTGGCTGTAACGCAGATGTGAGCTCTTTTTTTCCCTTGCTACCTTGATGATTTTATTTTTATTTTAATGTTTTTATACCTTTAAAAAAATTAAAGAAAAAAAATCTCTCTCTCCTCTTGGATTAGTTTACTGTATTATAATGATTCTTATTATTTGTATTATTGTATCACCTTGGAGCTTCAGTCATGGACCTGGACCCCATTGGGCTTATTGCTAGTGCTTTTTTCACTGAGTTGCTTTCTGAGGCTTTGTCTACATTAGCATTTCTGTCGGTCGGGGTGTGAAAAAAACACCTCCCTGACCAACGTAAGGTTTACCAACAAAAGCGCCGGTGTGGACAGCGCTATGTCATCGGGAGATGCCAACATAGCTACTGCCACTTGTTGGGGGTGGTTTAATTATGCCGATGGGAGAGCTCTCTCCCGTTGGCATACAGCAGCTATACGGGACACCTTACAGCAGCACAGCTGCAGAGGTACAGCTGTGCCACTGTAGGTGTGTAGTGTAGACATAGCCTAAGGCCCCGATTCAGTGAAGCATCCCTAATTCAGAAAGGGCACTTAAGCACGTGGTTAACGATAATACTCACTTAAGTCCCATTGAAGTCACTGATTGGGACATAAGCAATTGTTGAAGGTTATCCTCATACTTAAGCATTGAAAAGGGCTGGAATGCTTTCTGAATCAGGATCTAAATAAAGGGTTTTGCAAAGACCCAGGGTATCCACACTACAATTGCTGCTGCAGGTATGCCAATGCAGTATAGGCACATACTATAATGACAGAAGGAGTTTTTCTCTTGCTGCAGTAAATCCAACTCCCAGTAGCTAGGTAAGAATTCTTTCATCAACCTAGCCGTATTTAAGGCATGAAACTTTTCACAGCCCTGAGCAACAAGGCTAAGTGGACCTAAGTTTGAGGTGTAGACCAGGCCCCAGTCAGCAGCATGAATAAGCCATTTCTTCCCCCCCCCCCCCGATATTGGTAATATTATGAGAAACCAAACAAACTGATTTAGTCTGACTGGTGTTTTTAAAGAGACAAGGGGGATGAGCTAATAATCTTTTATTGGACCAACTTCTGTTGGAGAGAGAGACAAGCTCTTCAACTCTGTGAAAACTCGAGAGCGCGTCTCTATCACCAACAAAAGTTGGTCCAATAAAAGATATCACCTCACCCACTTTGTCTCTCTAATATTCTGGGACCAACATGGCTACAACACCACTGCATACAGCAATGGTATTTTTTAAAGTCGGTGGGGTTCAGTGCAAAATACTAAGATGACCAGGCTTTGCAATCTTCATTGCTTAATTAGCAGAAAGCAAAAATAAACAAACTCTTGAGTGATCTAGAGAACTGACTCCTCGGTATCAGTTTCTAAACAATCAGCAAGGCTTCAGAGGGCAGGTTACATAGAGCATAGAAAAAAGCCGCAAGTCCTGTGCTGCCTCTATTAGAGCCACAGTGCAGAATCTCACCCATAGTAGTTATCTTTAAAAATAAAACAATCTCTTCAACTTTCCACATGGTCCTCTTCTCCCTCTACCGTTTCCCCAAGCTCTCTAGCAGTAGCCTCCTCTCTGTCCCCCATGCTGGTGCAAGAGCCTTCTCCTCTGCAGTTCCTGACTTCTGGAAGAGCTAGCCTATATTTCTTTGCCTCCTCCACTCTTCATGTATTTTAAAGTGCCAAGGGAAAAAGCACTTTTCTCCCTTCCCTCTACATTTTTTTCGTTTTCCTCTTGCTGTTTAAGTTCCCAGTTCTGCAAACACTTGTGCACGTGCTTGAGTTTAAGCACTTGAGTAGCCCCATTGAAGTCAATAAGACTAGTCTCACATTTACAGTTAAGCATGTGTGTCACAGGGCAACTGCACTGGTGGCACCCTCTTGCAGCTGGCCACAGCACAACATATGTGCCTGCCTCAGTTTCCCCTCAGTCCAGCCATAAAAACAGCCCAGTCTCGCTCACTGATACAGTCCTACATCTGGGCGTAGTTTATCATGTTCATGTGAAACACTCTTCAGAACGCACATGATACAAGCTATTCTCCTAATTCGCACAGTAAAACTTAGAAAAGTTCCATGGTTTTCCATTCCTCTCTTCAGGGACATCATTTTCAATCCACAAACCTGAGTCCACCAGCACTTGGTTCTCTGGTCTTTTCTGCCCTCATTCCAGAGTCCCGGTCTCCAGGCCAGCCACCTGAGAGTGACTAGTCTTCATGACTCTTCTACCCAAACACAGACTAACAACTCAGCCCTTTTCAGCATCCCAGCACTGGCTTTTAGCTAACTAGACCCACCACTAGCCTCCCAGTCCTAGCCAATTCCTACTTCTTCCAGAGAGGGCCTGAAGAATTATCCACTCACTGCAGACTGTCTCCCACAGGCAGCTTTCACCTGCCCTTTTCCTCACGTCTCCAGTCTGTGATCTCAGGTGGCTTTGACTCAGTAGGTCTCTCTCTGCCCTCTAGGTCCCAGGTGCCCTCTGTTAAGCCCAAATTGGAGCGGTGGGGGGAATCAGCTGACTACCACAGGTGCACTGGCCTCTTCCCTCTTAAAGGGTCCATGTCACCCCCTGTGACAATGTGTTTGCAGTACCAGAGTGTAACTTTGTGGATGCACTGTTTTAACTCAAAAGTGTTTTCTGTGAGTTTTTCTGTAAGAGTGACACAATTTTGCTGGCAAAAAAATTGCATGTGCAGTTAAATTCAGTAGAACAGCTAAGTTGCAGATTTGTAGGCTCAACCTGTAGATGCAAAAATGGAAGCCAACATTTGAAATGATGTGATATACAATTATAAGCTTGACTGATCACATCTGAACTGCGCAAGTACCTATGCAGCACTAACTAGGCCCCGTAAGTCCTGTCCACGCACGCACTGGGCTCAATGGCAAACATGGAATAGGTTCATTGGGGCCAAGATTTACAACAATTTAATCTAGAAATTACTTTGGGTTACAGATGATGTATGAAATAAATACACTCAATCGAAGGAGTGTTTGACCTAGGTCTGACATTCTGGGCTTCTGTTCACTAAGCAAATAAACATCAGAGGCTAAATTATTAGTCTGCCACCTGTTTCTTCTTAGCCCCTCCTTTCAAGGTTTTCCACTTTTGTTTGAAATCTGACCCCTCCTCTCCCCTCAGGGCTCACTGTGTCCACGGAGCTGCAAAGTTGCTCTTTGTTTCGGATGTTACACAACACTATTATGTTTAGTAAAAAAAGAATTCTTCTTGCAAAGGAACTTATTTCCACGGTGGATGTGAAGATTATGGCCAACATTTTCTAACGTGGGTGCCTCAAGTCAGTAATCTAGATCCATATTTTAGGCATCTAAATAAGTGGCCTGCTTTTCCAAAGTATTGTACCCACAACTCAAATCAACAGAAGATGTGGGAGACTTGGGCAACTTTCACCTAGGTGCCTAAAGATTTAGAGGCCTAATTTTAGGCACTTGGGATTGAAAATTATGTCTAGAAGGGCCAATTTTCAAAAACAGCTAAGGGTTATAGAAGCACAAGTCCTGTTGGCTTTCAATGAGACTTGTGCTCATAAATGCCTTTGGTGCTTTTGTAATCTCAGTCGGCATCGATAACGTAATTAGCCCCTAACAAGAATATTTCTGTGTCCTGGAAGTGCAGTAAAGTTAATAATCAAGAATATTAATGCTCTTAGGCTTCTCTGCTTCAGTGTGTCTTGAAAATTTAGACATTTCAGGCTACATTTTCAACAGTGATTAGTAATTTGGGGAGCCTCAGGAGTAGGGTGCCCAGCCTGAGATACTGTGAAGCAGCCTGCTTTTCAGAAAGTGCTAAGGGCCAGAATTGTAAAGGTATTTAAGCATCTAACTCCCATTTAAATCAATGGGAGTTAGGGACCTACCTGTCTTACAAATCTGGCTTTAAGCGCCTACCCTCTGCAAATCAGGCCTCTTTAAAAGGTATCTAAATGTGGGCACCCCAAAAATGGAGACCTCCAAAATCACTGGTTGCTTTTGAAAATATGGCCCTCAGTTATTGCTCTGTGTATTTGAATCTCTGTTTTTATGTTAAATATGAATGAAAAAAATCACCAAGTGATTATAATAAATGGTTGCATTAGAACAGGTAAATCCTTCTCAACCACGAGATTAGAAAAAAGTAGAATGCAACGACTCTAATCTTATGGGATTTAAGGGATTTAGTGGAAATAAGTCTATAATTATTTTTGCTTTGTTAAGGGTACTGGGTGGCTGAGAGAATTGGAAATAGGATATGGGGCCTTTTACCTCTTGGTCACTGATTCTCCAGGGTGGTAATGACCATCTGATAGTCATTCAGGAGCCAATGTGAGTGGGTAGGTGGGTTTCAGATTTTTCCTACCAAATAGGTGTCCCCATCACATAAGCAGTAACTGGCACCCTTGCTGACAGTCTCAGCAGAGCAGCCAGGGAATAAATAGGCAGATCAACTGAATTACTCTCTGACCTTTAGATGGGGTTGAGTGGCCAGGCAGTGTGAGGAAAGCTTCCACTCCCACTACCATCCAATATGACTTCTGGAGGCAGCATGGCCTTGTGGTTAAGACACAGACCTAGGACTCCAGATAGGTAGGTTCTCTTCTTGGCTCTGCCACAGATTTCCTGTGACTTCACCTCTCTATTCCTCAGTTTCCACATCTGTGAAAGGGAGACACTATACTTACCTACCTCACTGAAGTTCTATGAGACTTAATTTTGTCATGTTTGCAAAGTGCTATGAGATCCCCAGAAGGAAGAAGCTACAGAAAGTAGTATAATTTTGAGTATAAGGAAATATAAAGGCTATTTTCCAGGGCTGTCAATCCCACCCTATTCATGAGCACTACATTCATATTTTTTAAGCAATACATCTTTTGCTCTCTGCTCAGTGCTAAACTTTTTTCCACTGCTCTGTGCCACACAGAATTCATGAATTCAGGGACAGATTAATTCTAACTGCAAGCCATTTGGCAGGAAAAAGGGTTTCACAGGGATCCTACTTTTTACAGATAAAGAGCATGCATATAGGAGTTACTATACAGAGAAAAACCCTGTGCATTTATTCAAACACCAACCTGCGCCCTCAGTCATTACTCAAAATTAGAAATCGAAAATGGATTACTTCGTTTGTCCTTTAGGTTTCGCAGCCTTCTCTACAGGCAGAGGGTTAGGTTTGATTTTGACACTAATACCAAGCACTGTTCATATCCCCTGTAATATGATTCTGCGGTGGCATTAAAAAGGCAGGTAAGTGAGAGCCGTAAGGAAAGTGCTATGGGATTTGCCCTAGACAACCCCAAATATTTTAACAGCTGCATTGTATATTAAGAGGGAGAAATCCCAACAGAATTAAAAACAACAAAGCCACATTTGCCTTTGAGCAAAAACAGAAGCCATAAAACTTTCCTAATAAAACAATCCTTCCTGTTAAGTGCATGAGGAATGGTCACAAGTGCTCTTCCAAAACACCCATCTTCTTCTAGGGCCACCAGCTTGAAGCTAACTCCCAGCTAGACTGCAAATAAACAGATGCTCATCAGATTCCACTTTATTTTATTTTATTTTATTTTATTTTATTAGGAAAGTTTTAGTTAAGTTTGAACATTTCTGAGTTTTTCATTAAAAAAAAAAACAATAATGCAGAGAATCTAGAATCTAATGCAGAGAATCTAAAATTTTCAGTGAACAATAATTACCAAGTTTGACCAGTCTACTTAATTTTCTATGATTTTCAGGCTTACTGTGATAAGGCAGCAGACAACAATAAAACTCAGAGATGGGTCTGTTCCATAAAGAACACAGTAGGGCCAATGAATGGCATTTGCGAGATCAAGAACCAATCTGCCAACACAACATTGGGAGAAAGGCTTCCTAAAGAGTCCTTCCGGTACAGCTCTGCTTCTTTTTCACAGATCTCAAGATATTTATAGAACTCTATTCTCTCTTTCATTTAAAATTTAATTCTCTTATACAAGATTAAAATGATGAAATACACAATTAAATTAATTAGCTTAAAAATTAAAACCTGTTTCACCTTATACCATCTTCATTTGTATGAACAGAGGGATATTTTCAGAGTCTGTTCTTTAGTAGTGGGCTGTGTAACACAGAAAAAGCCCTTTGCATGCAATCAGTTATGAAATACAGTTTGAGCCAAGTGTTTGAACATTGGCTCAATACAGTGGTTGTTGTGATCCTTTTCAGTCTTCTGTTCTGAGTTACACAGCTGTGATAGCAATTATTTCAGTGAAGCCCTCAGCTTTACAACAGAGCAGAATTTGACCCCCCTTCTATCAACAGCAGCCTCAGATTAATAAAGCTATTTCTCTCCACATGCCAGAAGTAAATGTGTGGACTACTCAAACATGCAGTTTATCACTTAAGGATCTAAAAATGTTTATAAAATACAGTATCAGTCAAACGTAACAGCAGCATAAATAAGAAGTCATGATTAATCAATTGTGAAGTCCTTTGGACGACAGGTTCCCAGTCAAGCCAATTCATTTTCAACTACTCTGCCCTTGGAAATGACTCAAATGTGCATCTTGTAAGGTCTTCACCATGACTTCAATGTATATGAGAGCACTCATTCTCTACTGCATGTACCTTACAGGAGGAAGGAACCTTACATTGAAGATGACCTGCTCTATTCCTACGCCACTGTACACTATTATTTAGAACTTCATATTTACTTTATTCCAGACCAAAATCCTCAAACAGGGCTAGAGTCAGCATGTTGCTGAGAATCCTCATGTCACTTTGATTTTAAAGGGAGATGAAGATACTCAGTGTATTATTATTAACTACTTATTTGTATTACCAGCAACCATACTTGGAGTGAACAGCACAGGTTGCAGTAGAGAAGCACCGGGAAGTCAGTCTGTATGCACATGGTTGGAATGATAGCTGCAGTTGCAGCATCTCAGTAAATAGTTGCACAACAACGGGGAAGTAAGGGTACTATTGATAAGGGAAGAAGAAAGATGGGGAGGAGAGAGCAGGGATCCTGGTGGGGAGGCAGCGATCCAGCAGGAGGAAAGATTGTTGGTGGTGGCACACAGAACCCCTGGCATGTGGCAGAGTGGGGAATGAGACACGCAGCTATTGGGGGGAAAAGGCCCCTGCAATGGGGAAATGGGACACAGTGGTATGGGAGAAGGGGGACACACAGAGCACCTGGAATGAGGGAGGAGATGGGGGGAGATGCAGGGAGTCCCTGAAATCAAGGGAGATGTCAGGGTAGAACAAGGAATTCTTGTGAGTCGGGAATGGAGGGATGCAAGGAACCCCTGATGTGTGCAATACGCTCAGACTACAGACACAACAGAGCATGCAACCCCCTAGTACACTCTATCATCTATTTGTAATGGTTTAGGGCATGGCAGGGCTCACACGATGCAAACAATCTGACTCTTTATAAGGTTCCATGCAGAGAAAAAGGAAAAGGAAAAGGAAGAATGATTGATGTTGTACAAGGAATGAACCTCAATTGTTCTACCATTCTTACAGAAGATACAATATTTAATTTACATGAGATGAAGCCAACAGTTTAAATGCAGATTGGGTTGGTGGCAGTGATCAGAAGTTATTACCAAGTGGAGGCCCATAACTAATGAGTTGACTGTATCACATACATCACCATCACAATTAGCCCTAATGGGCCTACCTGTTGGCAGTCTCAGAAGAAGCCAAAGACTAAAAGGGCCACGGGCAGTGAACTACTTTCTCTCTTCCTAGAACTGGTCATTTCCAGGTCATGCTTGAGGTATATTGGTGGACAGGAGGTAGTACTAGAAGAACCTGTACTGTACCCATTGAGTGGATTCAGCGTATCAAAATGCCAATTCAGTATTTTCCATGAGTATTAAATTCACTTTAATTTTGTAACTTATTTATTTTTAAGCTAGTTGGGTTTTTTAATTCTTTTTAAAGAAAGAATCTTGGATCTGTTTCCCAATTTCATGTACATTTTTGAGTCAGCTAATTGCTGCGGAAAGACACCAGCATAGACTTAGAGCCTTGAACAGAAATTATCTTTCACATGCTGGGTTAAAACTATAACAATACATCATCAAAACATATGAGCAGACATGAAAGCCCAGAGTCAGACACAGATTAAGCACACGGTCCATGCTGAGACATGCATACAGGGGTATGCAACTTTCTCTTCTCTTTTAGAAGTTGTCTTTGTTTCCTACTTTGGAAGAGTCGAGAGGATAGTGGGGTTGGGGGAAGAGTCGTTTGCAGTGGAAAAGGAAAACAAAGTCATACTCGTACTTTCAAAACCTATTCTACATGTCTAATCATGAGAGATTTTTACCATACAAAATTCCAACAAGCGAAGAACTGTCATGCAGAGATAGTCAAGATGCCATTGCATTAAGAACCTGGGTTAATATGCTGTGAAAATACAGGGGAGTATATTGCCTGATAAGCAACATTGCTCAGAATTGATGTATTGCCATTAGACCTCATCAAAAAAATTCTAACTGAAGGGTTTTTTTTCCCATCATAAAACTGACAAAACAGACATTTTCACAAAAGAATTGTGTCTATGGAAAAATTTCTGAGTTTTCATTGAAAACTTACAAAGTTTTCCATTTTCAGCAACTGAAAACTTTCTGGTTTTTCAATGAAAACCTCTTCCTTTCTCTCCTGATAACCAAAACATCTACCTTTCAACTTCTCTATTTTGTTAGTGATAACTGTTTAGTAAGACTTGCGTAATAAACATCTCCCAGAATGCTGATAAACTCCAATGTGTTTATGCTCTGCCAATGGCGCTTTTGCTGAGTACACATTCCTTTACCATGTAGTTATGTCTATTTTGCTACAAGTGATTAGATGACTAAGACATAAAACTGTCCACCAAAAGGAAATGGTTACTATGTGATTGCTGCCTGGTCTCATGCAAGAACTGACTTGGTACCTTGGTCTAGTGGGCAGTTGCTAGCACCACAAAAAATCACCTTCACTGATTTATTCTCTCAATAGAGAGAACAAGGAAAAAGAACTTCACCATATCAGACTTGAGGAACAGTGGCATGTCATTGTGGGGAAGCTTCTCCTCTTGCTGCTATGCTGGATCTGTTCTCCAGATGAAATGCAATAGGGCTGAGAAGCCAGCAATTTTCATGTGCACAAAACTCACTGGAACAAAAACAAACAAACAAAAAACAACTCTCCACTATGCTTTTACAAAATGAAAACAAGTTGCTATGACTGGGCGGAGTAGTTTATGAACCATACTGTTTAAGAATGTAACATCTAGGCATTTTAACTTATTCAAGTGGAAGAACTGCACTTTGTGGTAACTGGGCCAGGAACTCAGCAATTCAGTTAGTGGTGGATTCTCTCTTGCTGTAACCCAATTATTATTCAGAAGCCACAGTCATACCAGGACTTTGTGGGATTAAGGAACAGACTATGATGAACAGCAGCCACACTGTGCTACTATTTGGGGTAGCTGGATAGTAGACACTACTGGGATAGCAGAATGCTGATATTTATCAATTTACTTGTACAGTTAACAAAATCCAGCCTCTTGAAAGGATTTAGACTGTTGAGTCATGCAAATAGCTAGCCTATGAAACCCAGTGTTCTTATGAGCATTACCCTCCTCCATTCCCTTCTATTCTTTGCTACAATCTAATTTAAGGCAAGAAAATAAGTGTAAACTCTTCAAGATAAGGATCAAGTCTCTGTATGTTTTTTTGTAATATACTGCCTAGCTTAAAGGAGCTTTGATACTGATTGGGGTTTTGGGTACAACTACAATAAAAAAAAACTAGTAAAGAGTTACTATTGTACACTATAGCTATTTTAATTTCAGTTCTCAGTTATTGGATAAGGGAAAGAAAAAATATTTTAGCCCTCCTCAAATAAATTATAGAATAAACAGCATCAGTTACTGGACAGTTCAGCTATAGTTTGTTTTCTTATTTATACAGAAGCATTGGTGTGCAAGTGAGTTAAAGAAAGGACAACATTTCCTGCTCTCAAAAACTTACAGTCTGAGAAAGTATCCCTAATCAGGAAAGCACTTACTAAAGTCTCATTGAAGCCAATGGGACTTAAGCACATGGCTGATTTCTTCCACTACAAATGTGTTCTCTCTTCCTTCAGTTCCGCCATCTTCCTTGCTAAACAATTCTACTTCTAAAACGTATTCCCTGTTGCCGTTTGCCACCTTTGATTTACTCTGCAAGCCTTCGCCCTCTTCCTGCCTCAACTTCTCCCTCGGCCTGTTTCTTCCAAGAGAAAATTGACAAAATATGGTGTGACCTTTCCCCCTCCCCTTGGTTCACCCTGCTTTCCAGCTTCCCCTTCAAGAACAGTCAGGATTTTGTCAGGATCTGGGAGTACAGGATCCTCTATTCCCCTCTATTCGGCACTGGAGAGGCCACATCAGGAGTATTGTGTCCAGTTTTGGGGCCCCCACTACAGAAAAGATGTGGACAAATTGGAGAGAGTCCAGCGAAGGGCAACGAAAATTATTAGGGAGCTGGGGCACATGACTTACGAGGAGAGGCTGAGGGAATGGGCTTGTTTAGTCTGCAGAAGAGAAGAATGAGAGGGAATTTGATAGCTGCTTTCAACTATCTGAAGGAGGGTTCCAAAGAGGATGGAGGTAGGCTGTGGTTGATGATGACAGAACAAGGAGCAATGGTCTCAAGGTGCAATGGGGGAGGTCAAGGTTGGATATTAGGAAAAGCTATTTCACTAGGATGGTGGTGAAGCACTGGAATGGGTTACCTAGGGAGCTGGTGGAATCTTCATCCTTAGAGGTTTTTAAGGCCTGGCTTGGCAAAGCCCTGGCTGGGATGATTTAGTTGGGATTGGTCCTGCTTTGAGCAGGGGGTTGGACTAGATGACCTCCTGAGGTCTCTTCCAACCCTAATCTTCTATGATTCTATAATTCTAACTCTCTCCACCTTCTCCCATCATAGATACAGAAGTTTCTCATCTGTTCTCCTCCTTTAACCCTCCACTTGCCTCAGTGACCCCATCTTATTTTCTGATCTCCCTTCCCCCGCATTTTCATCCCTTCTCTTACTTATCTCCTTAATCTCTCAATTTCCTCTGGCTCTTTCCCCTCACAATACAAACATGCTTTTGTCTCTCCCATATTAAAAAAACCATTTGATCTCACTTGCCTCTCCAACTACCACTGCACCTCTCTTTCATCTATCAGCTCTTTGAATGGGTAGTTTATGCTATCTGGAGTTCATGTCCTCCAATTGAATTGTAGACTTTCTCCAGTCCAGCTTCCGCCGCACTTGCATTCCACCGAAACTGCTCTTGCCAAAGTCTCTAAAGACCTCTTCCTAGCCAAAGATCAGAACCAGTTCTCTTTCCTTATCCTTCTTGACCTGTCAGGTGCCTTCAACATGAATCATACTCTTCCTCTTGAAATCTTGTCCTCCCTTGGCTTCTGTGACTCTGTCCTCTCTTGGTTCTCCTCCTAGGTCTCTAACAGCTCCTTCAGCATTTCCTTCAGAGGAGCCTCCTCCTCCCATGCTCCACCTCCAACTTTCTGTGGGGCTTCCTTAGGGCTTCTGTGGGGCTGTCATTGGTTCCCTTCTCTTCTCATCTGCAAACAGAAATTCAACTACTATCTCTGTGCTGATTACTGAAAATTCTACCTCTCTGCCCCAGACCTGTCTCCTTCTGTCCAAACTAAAATCTCTGCCTCTCTCTCTCTCTCTCTCTGAAATCTTCTCATGGATGTCCAGCTACCAGCTCAACCTCAATATGGCTAAAACAGAACTCTTAATCTACCTCCTTTCTCAATCACAGTGGGCAACACCACGATCCTGCCTGTCACTCAGCCCTGTAACCTGGACATCATTTTCAACTCAGATCACTCTAGGTCCTCATATCCAGGCTATGCCTAAATCCCACCAATTCTTTCTGCATAGCATCACTAAGATACGGCCTTTCCTATGAATCCACACAGCTAAAACTCTGGTCAAGGCTTCCATCATCGCTCCTCTCAGTTACTGCAAAATATGGCCTTGACAAATGCAATCTTGCCTTGCTGATATCCATTCAGAAAGTCGCTACAAAGATCATACTCCTAGCCTGTCACTTTGACCATGTCACCCCTCTCTTTGCATCTCTATACCAAACATAAGCTAACACACTTTTAAAGCTCTTTGTGGCCTATTCCCACCCTACCTTTTATTCAACTCTCACCTCTGACTGACCCATGGCTTCAGTCTTCATCACCCACTTATTACATTTTCAAACAAGCATCTTTGCTTTCTCCCATGCTTTCCCTCACACTTGGGAGGCACTCACTCCCCATAAAGATCTGCAAAGCTATCTCATTGTACCTCTTCACAACCCTTCTTAAAACTCTCCTTTGCCATGTTGCCTACACAAAATCTTGACAATGGTTAGGCTGCTGGTGTGCTGAGACCACAGCCTATCATGTTGCCTACATTTTGGTCCAAATTTTTAAAGTTGGGGGGGACACATACATACACAAATATGCGGGATTGAGTGAGCAAATATGGATGACCTCACAATTTCTGCCCACAAGCCTCTATTTCCTGTCAACTACAATTTTTCTCTTACACTTTGTTCCACATTTTGGGTCTTGAGAATTTATTTGACGCCTTCATGCATTACAACTGAGTCAGTTCACCTCATCCGCTGTTCTGGAGATAAGGGTCTATCAATATTTCTATTGCAATCTCAGATTTTCAGGAATTTTCTGCTAGCCATAAAAAGTTACCCCAGCTGGAAACCCGGAATAACAGAGCCATGGAGAGTACGTTCTTTTTAAAACAAAATCTGTCTGGAATCCATTTGGTGATCATTTCTAAGTCATTAGCAGCACTGCAGCGTAGACATTTTTTAGATTAGGACTCTTGCTTTGGTACGACGGTAATTTAAAACCTGGCTCTTTTTAAAATGAAAACATCCAGGCAAGCAGACAGCACCTCTGCTGCTTCAGAGAAAAGGAACCAGGAGGCACGCACAGGGTTGACTTTTCATTAATACATCTCACTGGGATTTTTAAGGAGAGTTAGTGAGCTTGAGCATCTCTTACTGATGTGGCAGAGGGCGCTTTTAGAGTCTGTTGTATTCACAATCAGTTAGCTGTTTCGTTGCTGTCACATGAACCCCAAGGGGCAGATCCTCAGCTGATGGAAAGTGTCATAGCTCCACTGATGTAAATGGGGCCATGAGACTTTACACTATGTGACTTGGATAAAGCGCTTTTACTACCTTCCCATGTAACAGGTATGTCACCTTTGCAAGGCCATTGCTCCAGTGAACCAATGACAGTTAAAGATGCAATTCAGTACAGTCTAGATCAGCAGTGAAAGGACAGGGCCATTTCCTTAGTAACACCAGTATCATACTTTATTGGCAAAAAGAACAGGAGTACTTGTGGCACCTTAGAGACTAACAGGAGAGGCCCCGAGATAGGACAGACTCTTCTGCTGGGCTAAGAGTATAGCTGGAAAGATTAACAATATTGCTGGGTGGGTTAAGGGAACTACTGTTGTGGCTCCTTGTGGCATGTAGCAGTTTAGATAGTTTAGTGTCCTTTTTCCTTTGTAGAGAGGCAAAGTTTGTCTTGTAAATGGCTTGTCTAGTTTTTGTAAAGTCTATCCATGAGGAAGTTTGTGTGGAAGGTTGGTTTCTTATGAGAGTATCCAGTTTTGAGAGCTCATTCTTAATCTTTCCCTGTTTGCTGTATAGGATGCTGATCAGGTGGTTTCGCAGTTTCTTTGAGAGTGTGTGACACAGTCTCTCAGCATAGTCTGTGTGATATGTAGATTGTAATGGATTTTTTAGCTTTAGTCCTTTTGGTATGATGTCCATCTGCTTGCATTTGGAAAGGAAGATGATATCTGTCTGTATCTGTACGAGTTTTTTCATGAAGTTGATGGATTTCCACTCCATACGTCTAAATGCAGTGCCTTGCATAATGACAGGTTTCAGAGTAGCAGCCGTGTTAGTCTGTATCCGCAAAAAGAACAGATACAGACTAACACGGCTGCTACTCTGAAACCATACTTTATTGGAGAGCCTACGTGGCCCAGGGACGATGCAAACCTACAGTATGTAGAAGGCCTGTGGTCCACCTCAGTGAAAATATCTATGGGGGCAGGGGAATGTTCCAGCCAGGATACTTCTCTTGACAGTTACTGCAGTGACTCTCTGATTCTATGGCAGGCCAATGTGGTGGGAAGGAGATTGAAGAGCTACAGGACACATTCTTGTCCCACCTCAGGGATTTAGCACATTGTCTCCACACTGGCCCAAAAGACTTGAACATGAATGCCCGGTGTTGTCAATAGACACCCAATAAAAAATTAATGGCAAAATCATGATATAAGGAGGCCGAGATTCAGACCAACCCCCAAGGAAAACAATAAAAGAAAGGACCAAAATGTTTCGATTAAACTGAAAAACAAAAGACATTTTTCCAGTGGAACCCAACACTGCAGCCCTGTAACAGTGAACAAGAAGCTGAAACCAAGAAACCAAGTAGAAATAAATGAAACCAACAATTCTATTTTCTTGTTGTCTCATCCAAGAAAGAAATAGTCAAGTTAACAGCAGAGTGCAATTTAAAAAAAAATAATCTAATTTCCTTGTCCATTTTTATAATCAGAGAAAAAAATTATTTTTAGGGGTTTTTAATTAATAAATTTATAACTTGATAGGAAGCCATTAATTCTCTTCATTATAACTAGGTAGCGAAAAGACATGTAAGCTCACCCATTATTGGAAGATCACACAACAAGTGCAGAAGGCACAATGCAGAGCCAGAACATCCAGAGGAATTCTGAATACTACAGTTGGGAAAGTTTAGGTCAAACTTTTACTGTTACATTTGGTGGCATGTTTCTTCTTGGCCTTTTTTAGAGTCAGTTTCATATCTGGATGGTCCAGTGGTTAGTTACTAAGCTAAGATTTGGGACACTTAGGTTCAATTCCCTGCTCTGCCATAGATTTCCTTTATAACCTTGAACAAATCACTTAGACTGTCTGGGCCTCAGTTCCCTACTATAATGGACCATGACATAGGCAGTCTGGCCTAGCACTCACAGCTGGACTGAGGTCTGCCCACTAGGAGATGGTAGGCAATGGTCCGGAGCTGGAGGAATCCCAAGAACCAGATTCCATAAGCAAGAGCCAGGGTCAGAGTCAGCCGGGGTCAAAGACCGGAGATCAGAGGCAGTACCAGGTTAGAACTGAGAGGCAGGAATTGGGGTCAGAGGCTGAAAATCAAGCAGGCCAAAGTCTGTGTGATTGCCAGACAACTTCCTGGGACTATCCCTGGGGTTAAATGGGGGACTTGGCCAATCAGAGGGCTGCAGGGTACCGTCACTCTGGGTTTCCTGGGGATTACATCCCGCTGTGCTTACTCTCCCATAGTTCTCCATGGGTGTGCCTCTGCATGGTCTCCAGGTGGCTCTGTAGAAATATCAACTGTCCCAGACTCCACAGATGTGGGTTCTAGTCCGCAACTCTTTACACCTGCCTGTAAAATGGGGGTAATAACACTACCCTACCTCAAAGGTATGGTTTGAGACTAAATACATCAAAGCTTGTGAGATAGTAGGAGCCACATAAGTATCCAAGATACATAGCTATAAGTTACAACTTTTATCGCAATAGACTCTAACCTGGCCTTGAAGAATGAGGGACTATTAGCTCCTTTCTACCTCTTAGGTTTGTGATCATATTTTTGATACTGCCAGTCCCATGAATGCTTTGGAGGATATACTTGGGTGAAGTCTCCAGAAAGTGGTTAACACATGCTTGTTTTGCCAGATCAAGCTCCTCTTCAGAGTAATCAAGCTCTAAGAGAAAAATATCTCCTGGCCAAAACCTGGTAGTACTAAATATCTAATGGCTTCTTTTAAAATGCTCATTTTTTCTCTCCTGTAGAAGCTATCTTTCCAAACCTTTACAGCTGTCAATGTAAATTAATTATTTCAATTACCCTAAGCAGCACCTTGTCATATAATTACCCCAAATAGCGCCTTGTCACACGTATTAACTACCCTCAAACAAACAGCTGCAGATCCAACCAGCTCATGTTTCAAAAATCTCCACAGCGAAAGCCATTACAATACATGTATTATCATAGGAGCCAAATCTTAGAATGGAACCTCCAGTCCTGAACTGCAACGAAGATGGATGAATGTTGGGGCACAATGCCACACATTGACCCCATATACCCAGCAAAAGAGCATCACCATATGTACACTATATAGGAAGTGCCACACTGGAATAGTCCAGTGGTTCAACTCATCCAGCGTCATGTGTGACTGTGGCCAATAGTAGCTTTACTCTGAAGCATCCACTTTTGTGGACCTAATTGCGTGATACCAGGCTAAAGTCACAGCGACCAACAATATTAATAGGATGGGCGTCTCTTTCTGACCCCTCAATTCTTGATCAGCTTGTGCCATGCAGCACGAAGCTTGAAATGAGGGGTAACACTACTCTTCTATTTCATGAGGTGCTCTGCTTATTCATTCATATTGGCAAATGCTTTGAGATCCTTGGATGGAAGATGCCACAGAAGTGCAAAGCATTATTATAAAACCACCTCAGAATTTGTATTGTATAACCAGAAATACTATTCCCTATTCATATAAATGTCTCAGCCTTTGAAACTTACAGCGCTACCTGCTAATTTACTAAGACCACTAACTATATCCTATCACTTTTCAACTTAATCACAATTGCCTTACAGGAGATTAACATAGCGAGCACTTTCACAGCTGACGTGCCTTTAAAAAAAATTCCCAGAGTTAAAACTTGTATAAATAATGTAAGTGACATGGAATATAATTATTAAATGTTGTCATTTTGGAAGAAAATTAATTAGCAATAGCTGTAGCTGTCTTGTGTCTGTTTAAGCAGCGTGCATCTCAATTAAAATTTAATTGCAACAGATTCAGTCACAGCAGGGTAAAACTAATGGAAATAAAAAAGCAGCCTGAGCTTATATTGCTGCCTAACAGAAGAAATGCAGTAGAAATGGAGGGGGTTAGGAGAGAAAGAGAACAGCATCAAGGAAGCATGCTGCTGTTCAGTCAAATAACTCATCAGCTGCAAAGGGAGCTGTTTCATTCACAAAACAGCTGAGTGATATCAGACTGCTTAAACCACCCAAACTGCAAACAGAAGTACAATAAACTGCTTTCCACAGAGCAGATCACAGATGCATCTTTTCATCTAATCAATGCAGCATTGGGGGAGTAGGGTGGTCACCATGTTAGTGTGTCCTGAAGTTGTGGTTTTTTCTCTTGAGTATACCAGTTTCAGTTAACTCCCAGGAAACACCTAAAACTGAATGGGTCCTGGGATGGCCTTCCTTAAAAGAGAAGCTGGAAAGTTTTTCCAGATAAAGTCTAAAGTCTTTCTAGAGTCCCAAATTACATGGCGGGGGGGGGCGCAAATTAGAGCTGCACCTCCACCTTCAACTTTCTCACCAACAGAAGTAGGCTCTCTACTACCCAACTCCAACTGACTTTCAGATGGAACTGGGAACTGGGTGCCCCACTGCCTTTGAAAATTTTCCCTAACAGTCTGCAGTAGATTGAAATGTGATAAGTAATTATGGGCAGTATTAGTAAACAGTGATTTTGGGTGCCAATACTGTGACATCTTAAAGGAGCTTGATTTCAGAAAGTGCTGAGCATCCATCATCTGCCATTTAAGGTGTCTCAAGTTTGATACCCAATAATTTAGGCATGTAAAATCACTAGTCCCTTTTGAAAATCTTGGCCTACATCTTTGATTAGATTTTTTCCCCAAATATCTATTTAACCACCATTCAAATATCAAGATTCAAATTCATTACTGTATACTTAGTGGAACAAATAGTGAACATCACAAGCACACAAAGCGGAATGATGCATTGCTGTAGGTGGGTCAGGAGTAAATGAATCTTGCAGGGAAAATACAAAATCCTAAACTCAGATTTTGGCAAGTAAATAAAGGAGAAACTAGAAATCAAGTACTTTGTTCTAAAGCTTGGATAGAAGCTAGAAAAGGGGCTCTGAAAAATGGCAGTGTTGGACTCCATATTTATTTTCAGAATGATTTTCAGGAGAAATTTTTTTTAGCTAACAAATCAAAAAATGTCCCTCTTCCCAAAATTGCCAGAGCCAACTCTAAATCAGCCTGGGATCTGAAAATTAAGCTGTGTTGTTTCAGAGTCTGACACATCAAGAGTAATTAAGATGTGAACATACAGTATCTAATAATTTTGTTGATGATGCACATGGCAGAATAGAATCCAACTTGTTCTTCCATAGCTACACAGGCTCTGCACAACGTCAGTAAAAAATCTTTTCCCCCCCAGTAAAATAAAAAATACCAAGCTGGAAGGATGTGTCTATTGTAAACATGGAGATAATAGAATAATAATAAAACCTCGCTGTTATATGGCACTAATAGGTATTACATATGTGAATTACAATATATGGAAAGGGGACATTTTCATAATAGTTATATATAAGGGACCTAGTTTTACGGTTAAACACGGACAAAGCTGATTTCTGATCTCTATGCAAATTTCAGAAATTAGGGTTAAAACATGAAGGAAAAAAATAAAAACCACACACACAAAAGTTTTGTGGATCTAATTTCTCCATATTACCGGCTGTAGTTGTAGGGCCTGGATCCTGAAAGGCATTCATCTCCTCCTGGATTCACAATGGGCTAATGAAGTGAATGGGTATTGAAGCTGGTCAGCACTTTGCAGGATCAGGCCCCTAACTGGGCTGTTAGCTAAGGGCTTTGTGCCAATCGTTGAAATGTTAATGTTAGCAAGTTTTCACATAAGTGGAACCTGCAATTAGTGGTGGCTACTCCAATGGCCATAGCCACCCACAACAAAGGAGCAGCTTGATCTTCCACTGTGGCTATACAGAGGGCTCCTTGCTTACAACTTAGTGTTAGCTCCAAATGAAACATGACAGAACCTGCATCGAAGGCGCAGCTGATGATGAACAAGCTGAAACGTGAGTTAGAAATATATTACAGTTTTAGCTCCTTATAGCAATGATCAACTTCTACATAAAATGGACTACTTAAAGAAACCACCTCTCCAGAAGTTAATCTACAAATATATTTTAAGTTATTACATGTTTCCCACCTGAATTTAACAAAACTAAACCCTGAAGCTCAGATGGTTTGGTCAGGGCCTGAACTAACCTATGTTCTTATAAGTCCAATATGTAAAGCATATGCCCATATATGTATATACAATTTATATACAATTTTCATGTATTTTTGTTCCATAAAGATCTTCACAAAGCAAATAAGGAAGTGTCATTTTTAAATGCTATGCTCACTTTTCTGACCATATTTATCTTTTAATATGCAACTATTTGCAATTTTTCATCTAGATATTTTTAGTTTGTTACTGACTTGCAAGCTTAAAGTAGTTTTTCTATAAAATGCTTTTCAGCTCACCTTAAAGCAAAATGCACATAAACTTCTGATTCTGAATCTGACTGCTGAGCATATCTTTCATCACATCGCATTATTTGGTCTTCATTTAGCTGTCATGAAAACATTTCCTTTCGTCTACAGATTAATTACAGCCTGTTGAGATTTCAGCACAAATACCTTTGCACATTTGAGTCTCTGCAAAGACATAGTGATTCATGCAAGATCTATGCCTCTGGAAGGGAAAATAAAGCTGAGGCAGAACATGCGTGCTGTGAATGGATCAAATATCAAAAGAGCTGAAACCTCCAACGTACACTAGTCTTCCCAATATAAATAGGTTTCTGCACGACTTGTGCAAGACCCAAAGCTAAACGTGAACCACCACTTCAGTTCAGCACTAAGCTGATTTATCTTGGCAATTCATTAATCTAGGAGTGAAGATGACAGGGCAGGAAGCATCACTCAGTAATGAATTATATGTGATACAAAACAACTACAGGTGTGTTTTTTAGAGACTACACATGCAATCACATCACCCCTGGATTCTGTGAGTTTGCTGTGTGTAACTGTGGGAACATGGATGCTGGGAAACTCTGCAGAAGCAGAGAGTAAAAACCAGTCCAAGAATACATTTCTGTTTGTTTTCAAAGCAGCAAAATACAGCATTTAATCACGTGTCAATCGTCTCTGATGATGACCGTGGCAGGACATTAGGTCTGGATGGTCAAATACAAAAGGCTGGATTCTCCACTATGCCAGAGCTCTGCAGCCCAGAGCTGATCGCAGCAATCTGATTCTCAATTGCCCAGCCCTGGCACCAGCTTAGCTATAGCAGGAACCACTCATAGATCTCACCCCAGTGGAGAATCTGTGCATAGCAGAGCCTCACTCAACTACGCCTCCATCCTGCCCTTCTGCCAGGTAGGAAGTTTTCAGCAGCAGAGCTGAGGCAGAAGGTAGCAGAGTTTTATGCCAACAGAGATTGCCTACCCCATGTAGCATAAATTCCCCAGTGGCAAACTTCAGCGGCTTTAGGTTTACTTTGTGCCACGTATGTGGACTGAAAAATTCATCCTTTTAGAAGCAACAGGGAATGGTGGAAGATGTATTGAAAGGTAGGGTAGCATTCAGAACAACAGCATCCCTTTCACTTTGGTGGTGAAATCTCTACAATAAATTCACCACGAATTACCAAGGGGCAGGACGGTATCAAAACGTCTCCCCTACCAACCTCTTCATTTTGTGCTAAACATGCAGTTTCAGCAGCCTGTTAAGAGCATGCATAAGTCTGCAACTTTATCTTTGGGCAATAAAGGCAGGGCAAGCAATCAAAGCTACCCTCTAGCTTGTCAGAAAAATCATTGGCTCTCAAGCAGGTAGAACTCATGAGGTTGATCTTAGAGCCATTTTTCTGCTTTATATTGCAGTATCCTTCACCACTAGCTTTACTAGCTATACCGTCATTCTTATCCTTTGAAAATGCCATTAGGAAGTGGCAACTTCAAAGCAAAAAGTCTCCTCTAAATTCTCCACCATGTATTATTTTCCCAACATGAGGCCTTGGACTTGGTGCATCCTTTACCCTGAACTTTATCTTGACAAATGTGTCAAACTAGCTGTTAAAAAAAAAAACTAAAATATTCTGCATGACCATGTACATAACTGATCAGTCATATATAGCCCTGGGACATCACTTATCGTGAACTCTTATTGTTTGCACGACGCTGGGTGATAAACTGTACTCATAACAGTGAGTACTTTCCTACTTGATGCATCTATTATTATTATTATTTATTGTTTGTATTACCATTGCACCTAGGAGCCCTAGTCAATTTCTCACTTGATCCTATCTCAACAAATTGGTGAGTTGGAGATTTACTAAAAAAGATTATTTTTTTTAGAATTCCAAATGTGCAGCTATCTTCAGTAACAAAGGACTCTGAGGGAAAAAGAGAGGACGAAAAAGAGTCCTACTTGCCCAGTTGTTTATGCTCTATTTGGAAAATTTGCTGGATCAAAAGGATCAGGACTCAAAAAGCAGGACACTCAGGAGCTGAGTCTCCAGGATAGCAATAAACAGTGATGAAAATGCAATCACTAGCAGTTACTAGTGCAGTTACTGCACTGCAATAAACTAAGTGAGAGGGAAAGCTCCTTCAGAATCCATAGGGGTCGGTTCAGTCAATGGCTCTGTGTAAGTAAGTGAAATCCACCAGGAAGTAGTAGTGGTGAGATCCATCATATAATTTAACTAAGAGAAAATCCCAAACTCAAGCCCAGCGCAGGTCATCATGACATCCAAAAACACTGAGAAGAGGAGGTATATTTTAGTTCATTAAATTGTATATTGAAGGGAATACAGCCCTGCAGGGAAACCATTACTCTTATATTGTTGCATTCTTGTAAAAATAATACCTAGACTCCCTGATGTGAGAGGAGAGGTCAAACAATTACAGTTTCCTTAATTTCATATCCAGTTGGGAAATTAAATAATGTAATCATCAAAGATTTACACCTCATTTTCAGGAAAGTGGCAATTTAAATTAATTTTTTTAATATTATAAAAAATTGATGTAGGGTAGGAGGGGGATTTCACCCAGTGGGCTTTTTTCTTTCTTTTTAAACAATCTTGTTAATTCATTAAAAAAAGAGAGAAAGATTAAAATGAACTTTAGCAGATTTTGCAGTGCTACAATTTGACCCCCTTTGTGTGTCACAAAAAGCAAGTGCAAAATGTTTGTATGTTTGTATCTCATGAAGATTTTTTGTTCTCAACCGATCTGCTTGAGTTTTAGGGAGGACACAACCTTCCATAGTAGGCCTAAAGCTCACACAAGCATTTGCATAGCGTTAACATGGTGCTTCACAAACACAGAAAGGCACATTTCTGAGCCCTGAAGAGTTTACAATCCAAAGGCCAGCCACCCGTACACTGAGGAGTTCCTTACTCTGAATAGTTCCACTAATTTCTTACGGAATAGGGTGAGTAAGGGTGGTAGAATCTGGCCCTTAATAAGAAAAGACTTGGGACAACAATTCAGGGAAGGAACGGTTTATGTGGAAAGGAGGAAATTTGGATAGTTTGAAGAACTGTGGTACATGTAGCAGTTTGCGGGGCATGGTGAAGAGAATTCCACATTTAAATGACCCCACTGATGAAGTAAATGTCGGTGGAATCCATCACTTTCAGCAAAACCCTGAATTTTGCATGGATTTGCAGGAAACAACTACTGCTATGGTTTCCTTGAAACTCTGCATTGGATTCCACATGCATCAACAAACCCAGACTGAGTTTCAAATTTGTACATGAACAGTACTTCCAACTCCAAGTCTTAAAAAACAGGAATCAGGCCTCCCAAAATCATAAGATTGGCTTAAAATTGTGAGATATTTTAAAATAATACATTTTGGGTATTTGCCTTCTGGTACTGGAGGCTTTAGGGTCACTTGGGCCACTTTTCAAGCTTTACTCTGCAACCACAAGGGCTAGCAACTTAATTTTTTTAAGTAACTGCTGAAGTTCACATAAAATAACATGACTCCAGGAGATAAAGTCTCAATATGAGACTCAGGATAAAACTGTGAGAACTGGCAATATTGCATGGACCTGAAACCAGGTGAGTGGCCACCAATAAAAAGTCACTAATCCCTTCTTGGAAGATATGGGTCCAAACCAAATACTGGACCTGAACAACCCTGAACTTTGGAAAGATTCAAAATCTGAACATGAATCTGAATTTTGCAAATACCTCTATCTGTACCACAGGCCCAACCATTAACCATAATCCAGATAGGAATTTTGTAGTTTTGGCTGATCTTTACATCTGGGTTTTGCCCATCACTAAACTTAAAGGCTGAAGAAGTTTCTTAATTTCACAGATTGCAATTTACTCTTCCCTCCAACCCACACACAGTAAATTCCTGAATATATTTTCTCATGTGAACAGTTCATCTGATTACAAAACAAAATAGCTGATTGCTAAATTGCTTTCTATACACCAGGGGTTGGCAACCTCTGGCACGCGGCTCGCCAGGGTAAGCACCCTGGCGGGCCGGGCCAGTTTGTTTACCTGCCGCGTCGGCAGGTTCGGCCGATCGCAGCTCCCACTGGCCGTGGTTCGCCGCTCCAGGCCAATGGGGGAGGCGGGAAGCCGCGGCCAGCACATCCCTCGGCCCGCATGCCAGAGGTTGCCGACCCCTGCTACACACTTTAAGCTAGTGTCCTGTCTCAAATTAATGGATATAGTCTCCATACAGAAGTGGTGTGGTCTAGTGGACTGAGCTGGAAGAAAGGTGTCCTTGGCCTACTACTGACTTGATATGTGGCCTTAGGTGAATCAGTTTCTTGATTTTTATGTTTTAGTACTGTGTAGAGCAGCACTTCTCAAACTGGGGCCACGGACCCCTGGGGATCTCCAAAGGTACTCCAGGGGGTCCGCGGGCCTCGCTGATCAACTAACTCCTCCCCCTCCCTCCCAGCATCTCCCAGAATCAGGCTCTATCTCCCAGAGGCTACTGAAGCCAAACCGGGAGTTTTTAGGAACTAAAAGTCCGGCGGCGCAGCGGGGCTAAGGCAGGCTTCCTACCTGCCCTACCTCCGCACTGCTCCTGGAAGCGGCCAGCACATCCCTGCAGACCCTGGGGGTGGGGCAGGGGGTCTCCGCGTGCTGCCTCCGCCCTGAGCATCAACTCCACAGCTCCCAATGGCTCTGGCCCGCAGAGACCCCCTGACCCCTCCCTCCCCTCACCTAGGAGCCGCTGCCAGAGGGATGTGCCGGTTGCTTTTGGGAGCCGCCCAAGGTAAGCGCTGTCCAGTCGGAGCCTGCATCCTTCATCCCCTCCCGCACCCCAACCCCTTGCCCCAGCTCTGAGCCCAAACCCCGCACCCAAACTCCCTCCCAGAGCCTGCACTCCAACTCTCTGCTCCAGCCTGGTGAAAGTAAGTGAGGGTGGGGGAGAGCTAGCGATGGAGGGAGGAGGAAATAGAGTGAGTGGGGGCAGGGCCTCCAAGAAGTGGCAGGACAGGGGTGGGGCCTCAGGGAAGGGGCGTAGAAAGGCAGGGCAAGGGTTGAGCAGGGCGGTCCTCAGGTTGCTAAAGTTTGAGAACTGCTGGTGTAGAATATTATTATAAATTCTATAGGTATATTTGGCAAAAAGCATGAAACAGAGTTAATCCCATTTCTTTCTCTGCAAACCACTCCACCACCCATTTTAGCATAAATAACGAATTAGGGCATTAGGAGCACCTAACATAGGATTTGGATGGTAAGGAGACAGCCAGCAGTCAAATCTTTGAAGGAGACTAATCAACAAGGAGGAAATATACCAGTGGTGGTTCAGGTAAATGTCAATGTTTTCAAGTGAAATGTTATTGAAAAGTGATATTTCTTCCCTTTAACATGTTTGCAATCATCATTTATGACTGTAAATACAGGCTTCAGGAAAATATACAGCAGCCCCTTTCGAGCACGGAAGTAGAGTAAGTATCAAAAGAATAAAAATTCCATATAGCTAAATTTGTAGAGAGTGTGGTTTCTAAAAGGCTATGTGTTGGAAAAACTTGGTGGAGAGAGCAATTTCCTCTGGATGGGAAAGGAATAGATGTATTTTTACACAGACACATACATATATCATTTTGTTTGCAGGTGAACTGCAAGGGTTTCAAGATATTCAAGGAGTCACATCCCCTCAGGACAGTAGAAAGGGTGTGAGTGTGGAGTCATTAACTCACCCACATACCACTTCATTTCCTGGATTTAGTGACTGGTCTTTGTTGGAGTTGAAGAGCTGCAGCTGGGATGGAGGATACAAGTTCACGAGGGGTTATTCAGCTCCAGACAGTCTTAATAACAGCACAAATAAGTCAGTGCAACCCTTTTTTTTCCTTCCACCCAAGCAGTGAACTTCTGAACTCTTTCTATAGAGAGTGGAGATATGATGGTACAGTAGAACCTTGCTAATTTGCACTTAACTGATCCACACAGCCCATAATTCTCTCTCTTTCACACACGCACACACACACACACACAAGAAAGTAGTTTCTTCCTACTTTTTAGCAAAGATTTAATAGTGTTCAGTGCTGATGTCTGCTATTACTAAGACAGTTCTGTTTTCCAAAGTACACAACAGAACATTTACTACTATATAAGGAAATAACTAATAATTACAGACTACATTACACTTGTCAAACACAGGAACAAAATACATTAGGTGATGCAGTAGTCTGACTTTTCCTTTTATTATGTATGTGTGCTGACTTGCTAATTGACAAAACTAAGTCATTTGTAACAGGTCTTCTAGATATTGGTGTGAATTAGTGAGGCCCTATAGTATAGCGGGAAGAGATATCTAAAATTGACAGGGGGGGAGGGAAAAAAAAGACTAGCTCAAGCATCTCTGGTGCTTTGACTCTTTTCCCTGTTCCACTGAGGAATGGCCTATCACCTCAGTTTTCTTCTAAGCTCCAGTTAAGGGCGGAAGGATTGGATGATTTGCTTTCCTACTACTTCTTGGATTCCTCTGCTGGGCCATTTACATCCATTCTGCATTATAGGAAAAGTGCACACTACTAATGATAAGCTGAAATCTGCCTCACTATAGCTCTATGAAAAAGAAGAGAGCCTTCTACCCCATCTCTAGGTGCTGCCATATACGGTCTGGTGTAATGTGGCTTCTAGTGTTGGAGGCTAGAAATGCAGCAATATTGGTCCTAGAGGTGTACTTTCTAGGCACTTGCTACCCACACACACCAGGACAGCTGCACTCAGGGGGATCACTAGACACATCTGTTGAAGCGTACCTCTTTTCATGATCACCCACAACATCTAGGGGTCTTGGCCCCCTCAAATGCCAGGCACCTCCACTTGGACTGTGTGCTTCTTCCCATCCCCAGTGTGACATGACAAATACGTAAGAGCCATAACTGCGCCCCATGTATGGCTTTAAACATATATCTATATATATTGTGACAGGGGCAGGCCAGATGGATACAGGAGAGTGATAGAAGGCAGATATATTAGCCCCAGATTAAGTAAGTCCCTTTTCCCTGGGTAAGGTAACAGGGAAGGTTCCAGAACAATCAGGAACTTTCTGGAAACAATTAAGGCAGACAGGCTGATTAGAACACCTGCAGCCAATCAAGAAGCTGCTAGAATCAATTAAGGCAAGCTAATCAGGGCACCCGGGTTTAAAAAAGGAGCTCACTTCCATTTGTGTGCGAGTGTGAGGAGCTGGGAGCAAGAGTCGCAAGGAGTTGAGAGTGAGAGGGTGTGCTGCTGGAGGACTGAGGAGTACAAGCGTTATCAGACACCAGGAGGAAGGTCCTGTGGTGAGAATAAGGAAGGTGTTTGGAGGAGGCCATGGGGAAGTAGCCCAGGGAGTTGTAGCTGTCATGCAGCTGTTACAGGAGGCACTATAGACAGCTGCAATCCACAGGGCCCTGGGCTGGAACCCGGAGTAGAGGGCGGGCCCGGGTTCCCCCCAAACCTCCCAACTCCTGATCAGACACAGGAGGAGTTGACCCGGACTGTGGGTTCCACCAGAGGGGAAGATCTCTGAGGCGAGCAAATCTGCCAATAAGCGCAGGACCCACCAAGGTAGAGGAGGAACTTTGTCACAATATACACAACTAAATTTGAGATCCACATTATCCTTGAGAAGTCCCTTTAAAACCCTTCTCCTAGCTTTAGCCAAACATGAGAGCTTCCAGAGTGTGAAGAATACTGCATGCTAACTGGCCAGAGAGTAGGTGGTGATTCATAAAACAAGGGAAATGTGTGATAAAGCAGAGTAGCTTATCCCAGCTGTTGAGGGGGATGTGTAGAGAACCATGTAGAGCTAAGACGCCAGGTTTCCATTTTCTTCAGATGTTCAAAGGGAGAAAAGAAATCCTCGGATCCTGCCAAATTGCAACTCCATTGGAATGTGCACTGTTGTTTTGGCAAACTGCAACTTCTGAGAGAAAACTTAATTTTTGCATCATGAAGTTTTCTTAAACTGTCTTCAGTCTTCATAGCTGCAAAACCTCAGCTAGAAAAAATTTATTCAAAACAGGAAAGTTTGGGGACACAACACACTACGGTGTCTGAACTGCTTCTTTGGGGCCTGATTCCGCAATGCTTACTCATGCCAAGCAGCACTTACTCATGCAAGTAGTCCCAGTGAATAAACGCTACTCAACGTGAATAAGTTACAAAATCAACCCACAGTGAATAGACACTGGCTTAACACACACCAAATTTAAGACCCGTGCTCAGTTCCCTAATATTTGTCCCCACCCCACCTCTCAACCTGATTAATTCCAGGATTTTAAAGGTACAGGTCATAATGAAGGAGCAGGAATTGGTGAGAAAGCACAAGGAAAGACTAATCTGGGGAGGTTAGTTGGCTGTTAATTATTTCATTCCCCTTACATTCCTAAGGGAATTTTATGCTGGTGAAAGATACTGGATCCATAGCTCTGGAACTCTTCTGTGCACCAAAAGAACAGATAGGGCACTGTCCTTCCCATGTCCTGGATCCTGACATGGTGGCTCCATCTCTAAAGGCTAAGCGGGTAGCTTGGGCTCATGGCCATTCATTTTCCTGTCCTCTCTTCTGAGATTGACAACAAGAAAGGCAATCAGTCCTTAATGTAATATTGGCCCATATAAGATGGACACCATTCTATTACATATCAGTCAGATTCAATTCACATAGTGCCATTACAATGGTCTGTTGGTTAGAACCCAGGGCAGGGAGACAGGATATTCAGGCACTATATTCTCAGGTCTACCTTTGGACTGGCTCCATGATCTTTTCCTTCCATTTCCCTTTTCTGTGCCTCAGCTTCCCCATCTGTGAATTGGAGATAATAATGCCTAGCCACCTTTTTAAAAGAGTTTTGAGAGGTATGGGTGAAAAGTGCTGCATAAGTATTACTAAATCAGGCAAACAACCATCCAATAGTAGCAACCTTCAGTCATTACTGACTACTGGGCCGGCTGTGAACTGAAAATGTAAAGGGGAAAATCTCCATAACCCATCACCAGTCCCTCATCCTGCTTTTACTATTCACGATGCATGAATTCTGTTTGAGGTCCAGTGAGTTCTATATTCTATGGCTGTTCAGGACGACTTGAAAGAATCCACTAAACATTCACCAAGCATGAGGACCATAAAACACATAGCATTTTATATTAATGGTTTTGTTTTTCCTGTGAAAACAGTACATGAAAGTGATTAGGAACCAAGATGTTATCAGGTGGATAGCTTATCTCACCTGACTAAACTGACAATGGTAGGAATAAGCTGCAGCTAGCCAGAGCTGTTCGTAGTCTTACTATTAAATAAAAGGTGCTTTTGTTGACAGGATCCACCTTATGCAATAAGGGCTGCCAAAAACCTGCTCCTATAATTTTTTTTTTTAAAGCCCAGGCTTGTCTCTTTCAGATCTTTTGAAGACATGCCTCAATGTATATGTATACTTAAAAAAATTATCATTACAATTAATAAGAAAAGGCAGGCCCTCACCAACAACCAAGGAACGTCTGGGGGGTACAAATGTCTAGATCCATTTCTAATCAGAAATTCTGTATAATAGAATTTTAAGTTCATTTGAATTTTCTGTCACATAACAAGATGGCCCATGAATTACTAGGGGATCATCATTTTTTCAAATGTATTTGACTCGAGAGACAATCTTTAGAATCCAGGGTATTCCTCCTCTGACAAGTCTGCAGACATGCAGAGAGAACCAAACAACACCAACAGGAACTCACTTCATAAGTTTCAAGAGATTCCACAAAAAGCCAATGAACATCCTGTAATTGTTATAGACAGTTATTCCCAATGTATTTGTTGGAAACGATCTTGCGTCACAGGGGCATAGTCCTGGTGACCTGATAGAATCCCAGGATGTAAAGATGGAGGATGCCTATGTGGGGAAAAGGGTTATATAGTTATCAGCTTTAATGAAGTCCTTGATGCAGAGCCAGTGGTGGGTTAAGACCAGGTAGAACTGTAGAACCTAATGCTGTTGAGTATGATTGTTTTGGTCAACTAAGTTTGCCCTGCCACATTACAGTCTTTAAAGTCTGCTAAGGAAAATTAACAACAGAACAATGGCCAAAACCTGTGCCCACAGCTCAGATTTTAAAAATCTTCATCACCAGCATCTGAAACCTACTAGACTCAGACATGGGGGCATTTAGCCTGTTTCTTTCAAACTGGTTTATTTGTAGAGTGGCTTATTGGAACCGCAGGAAAGACCATCTCAAAAGGAGAGTGCAGGATCTAAACTCCGATCCTGACTGGAAGAAGAGACTAGCAGCAAGTAGTGGTAAGAGGTATGGGTGGGGCAACTAATCCCTTGGCTCGAGACAACACAAGCGCTAAGGCATAATCACTAGCTTAAATCACACACACAAAGATGGGACTAGAACCTTAGTCTTTCACCTCCAAAAGCACAGATCTCTGCTACTTGAACTAATAATGAGCTTCCATTAGATGTTAGCAGCAGTAGGACTTTTATCCCCTTTGGGCCAGCCACTAGAGGAAATCATCATCACACACAAAGCCATTACATTATGGCCAAGAAGGGTAGCACAGGATGACAGTAGGGTGTATTCAAATATGTCAGAAGGGTGGTATTTTTCCCCACATGGTGTAAAAGGGGTTGAGGAGAAGTGTCTTCTCCACACATATTCTCATGCTTCTGGCTTTGAGTGCCTATTCATTTACTATCAGAATGTGTTTTATTGGTCAGGGCACATCTTTGAGCGTGGACCATGAAGATTTACATTTAGGGCAGGAGGAGAGCAGCAAAGGCTGAGGATGTCTGCAGTTCTTTTCCTTCTGAGCTCCCTTTCTAATTGCTATAGGGGAAATGGCACAACGAATGTAACTACTAATTTATTAAATCAGCAGCCAAACAGGGCTAATCGATAGGACATGTTTTAGGTCAGTGCACAATGCATATTTGCCTTCACCCTGAGGAAGATCTGAGGGAAGTCCCTTCTCCACAGACACATATCCATGCATGTGCACACTTACATCAGCATGTTCCTTACCATTAGGCTTTATCAAAGACCTATTTGACTCAATTTGCATGTACTTCCAGTAATGGCTGATAGCAACTTGACCACCAGATGCAGCAGTTTGACCACATAAGCCTCATCTTCATTAGCCTCATCTTTTTTGTCAGCCATGTCTGAGTAGAACATGTCTTGTTACTCATTAGAGTTATAATAATAATATATGGAGATATACCTATCTCATAGAACTGGAAGGGACCTTGAAAGGTCATTGAGTCCAGTCCCCTGCCTTCACTAGCAGAACCAAGTTCAATTCTTTCAAGAGCATTATATATATTAGCGAATCAGCTGCATGGTTCTTTATTATGAGCAAAGCTCCATAGCTCTGATGCCATCCCGACTCCATCATTTCCATCAGTGACACACAGTTGCGACTTTCAATAATGGCCTCAGAAGCTAGAAAAGATTATACTCATTGTCAGTTCTTCCCTTAGACTCAAAAGGCATATAATTCACAACTTTGGCTGAGATGTATTAACACAGTATATCACACTGATGTACACAACATATTTTAAAACAATTATTCAAGACAGTTTTAGTTCTGGTCTAATTTGTGCTCTGAGCAAGCCAATGCTTTAAAGTTTGCTGTCCTCCCTCTCTTCAATGAAACAGCTGAATTACCTGTATATGTTAAATGCTACAACCGCATTCGTTTCTCTAATTACATGAATCTCTGCCATCTGCCCCGCACTGAAGATAAACTACCATTTTAGTCAAGATGCTATAACTTGATTTACGTGGCTATTTTGCCTAATTTTCTAATTTAGACCTTCGGGATAAGGAAAAGCTGAGGACATTCTAGGAGAGTCATTCTTAGGTTTAAAGATTGAAGAAATCAACCCTTCTGCAGCCAGTGTAAAGAATATTTTAAAATGACAGACAATGCAGTATGTTTCACCAGTAGGAAAGTGATCCTTTGACCTTGTTTTGCATTTCAAGTGAAGTGAAAAGCAGAAGAAGAAATGGGAGTTTCTAAAGAAAAAGTTAAGGTACAGTATTGTAGATGTAAAAAAGACTACAGACCATATGCATCAATGAGGGCTTGTTTGTCCTGATTTCTTTGAAGCAAAGTGGAAGATTTCTTGGTTTGAACACAGAGCTGAAGCAGAACTTTGATGTCTCTTTGTTGCAAAGACCACAACTGAACTAAACCCAAAATGGTAACAGTAGAATGCCCCAATGGGCAGGAGTATGAGATGTAAAAAGAGAGGTCCAGATCACCGTGGTTTGAACAGATCCAATGTAACTTTTCATAAGAGCAGGGGTGTCTTGGCTAAATTCCAACTCAGTTGTGCATGGTATTATTCACATCCTCTCCTCAAGTGCTGTATTGCTAGTAGTTGCTGCTTTTCACCCCAGAGATAGATGCATTCAATGATGGATAAAATGATTTCAGTATATAGTTTGTATATCAGTGTGTTATACTTATAAAAGGTGAAATGAATGTTTCACTAAAAGGTTGTGAAAAACACTAGCTTCACAGCAAACAGGATCCGGCCCCAAGTTAAAAAGACCAAGCAATGGAGCTTCCATCACTTCCAGTCAGAGATCATTCCATGGCCTCATAAATCATGCTGTCACGAAGATTCTCCCATTATTCAGCTGAAATTTGCCCTCTCTTAAATTTCATCCCATTACTTCTATTTACACACCATTGTATCACTCTAAATAATTCTTCCCAGCCTTGGTGTTTACTCCCTTCAGATATTTTTAGATTTATATCCCAACCACCCCATTTGTCATCTTTTAGCTAAGCTGTACATATTCAGCTCTTTCAATCTTCCCTCATAAGTCAATCCCTCAGCCCCTTGTTACTTTTTTTTTCTGATCTCTTCCCCATTTGTCAATCTCTTTCCTGCAATGGGGTGAGGCAGAACTGAATGCAATATTCCTGTGTGATAACTAATGCTGTGGAGAGAGGATCTCTTACCTCATCGATATACAAGGTGATGCCTCGGGACATGCAGCCCAAGACTTCATTGGTCATAGAGCACTGAACTGGAGTCCTCACCATTCTCAGCCATGGAGTCCTTCCAGAGTTACTGTTTCCCTGATTTCTCCTCATTGTTTCCAATTGTTTTTCCCTAAATGTCCAAGTGTGGATTTTTTTCCAATTTGAATCCCATTTCAAAATTTTTGGCCCATGCTCATCATCTCTGTAGATCCCCCTGTGTTAGGAAAACCATGTCTTAATAAAAGACCTATTTTGTCCCATTATACTGCTCCCAGGTCCTGGGCCACTCTGTCTCTATCCCTCTGTCCAGGAAAACTAAAGCAAGCTCACTTTAGAATTCCTTTACCAGGCCTTCCAATTGTCTAGCAGATGCCATTGCTGAGAATTTTTAAGCTCTGCCTCTCTCACCTAAGAAGTCCACTGATTTATGGTGGAAGAGATCGAATCCAGGATTCTATCCACACAATACCTAGTGTTACTACTGTATATTAAGCCAACTACTTCACCTTTAAAAGTACCCTTCATGGTCACAGAAAGTACAGCACCCAATGTAAACAGATGTCATTTCTCCAGCACATAGTTCTTTATAAAGCCATTGCTGTCCTTTCCACGGATATAAAAAGTCCTATTGTACATTTCCTCTAATACAGTGATCTGAACAAATCAGAACAGAGCAGCCCTAAAATAGCTGATAGCATGTAAAAACACAATTTAAACAATTATTTGCTGTGTGCATGCAGTACTTGTGGAATATTATTGCTCAGGGTTTTCAAAGTCCTCTGTCTTGCCACAGAAGAGAGGCAGGTGCATGGGAGGCAGCCATGCAAGCTTGCCCAATTCAGCTCCCCAGACATGGCTGAGAGGGGGTTCAGTCTCCATTCCCTTTCAGCTCTCTCTATCGAGATTCACTGCTAATAATAGAGTTCATGATTAGTGTTAGTTGTGATGGTGTCTGAACACCACACTCTACTGGAGACTACACTGGAGCCACTAATTAGCCATCAAATGACAACAGTTTTCAATCTCTGAGATTGGTCTCAAACCAGTGACATACAGATGAAGAGTGTATTATCTCATTACTCTCATCAAGTCATCTAGTCTCTCAGTACATCTTCAGATACTACATACTGCACATCATCACCGCCTCCTCAACAATATGTGAACTTTTTATACTTTCCCACCCACAGGATTTCCAAAGAGAACAGCTGTTTTCCCCCATACCCATTTAAAAAAAGTAAAAAACATTATTTATTTCTAACATTAACTTCCATTATGCATTCTCCATCTACAACCATTTATAATAGCAGGTTACAGTGATGTAGACACCAGTCCAGTAGGAACCAGCTAGATAAACTCATTTCTTATTGGCCATTGAAGGTTTAGTCTTATATTAAGGAGAAGATTAAATGGATGTTAAGGTTATTAATTATTACAGCGTCCAATGTTTGAATGGAGGACAACAAAGTAGAGGTCCTTGAAAATTATGGTAAACACATGGTTACCAAACCCAGTCAAGTTCTAGGCTACTGCACAGAGATGTTCTGCTGGCTCATGCTGGTGATCAAACCAAATGGATCCCATTAGCTCCAGCTTGTGTCTCTGAAGCAAAATGAAGTAGGCAGAGGGACAGAATGGGACCCCCAGGGAGCAACTCAAGAAACAGCCAAGAAAGGAGCAAGCTCTGGCAGATAGTTTTTGTTCTCTGTCATTTAAATTTACAGCAAGACAATCCCCAGGAGGAAAGTAAGTTTGGACCCTTGCCAGCATCTGTGCGTGCTGTGCTAGGAGCAGGATAGGAATGCCAGCTGCATACAGTCATTGCATATTTTAAATGTAAATTCACAGAAGCTGAGGTTTACATAGGTAGCTCCAAATTTATGAATTCTTAAAGTATATTGAGTGAAGGAATACGACAGTAATTTACTGGGCCTGATCATGATGATGGCATCAGAATATAAGTTATTATCATTGATTTCCAATAAGAGCACAAACACTATTTTTCAGTTAGCCATGAAACAACTTCAGAACTTGAATAGTTTCCTTTTTTTTTGGTTAAAACAAAAGTATTTTTAAAAAGTGTTCCAAATTTTTAAGTAAAAGAGAAAAATGAAACCATCTAAGCATTTATATAATTTCAGTTGGATCTATAACATGACATATCGCAAATCTTGGTCTTTGCCCTGCTGTATCAATGCTGATTCACTCATGGATCTACAAAATTAACAGAAAAAATCCAAATGCTAATTCAGTACTTGTCTGGCCTATGGCAGAAGGGAGGTCTGGAATACTCATGTGATATAAATTATTACAATATCCTGTATGAAATCCTGCTACATATTTTTTCCACAGAACACATTCTGAAGTTGAAAGGTAACCTTGGGTACGTAAACTTAATCTAGGTAGGTGACTTAAATCTCAAATCAACCAAATGTTCAAATCCTTTACCCTTCCGTTTATTTGTTTTCTTTTTAGTACTTGACAGGAAAAAACACACCAAAGAATAAAAACACCTATTGAACTTCCCATACAATACCACAGTAATACTTGTCAGCATAATGATCACCATTCACCATCATCAACAACCATAGCCATCACGCATCTATGTCCCTCAAGACACCCAAAAGAAAATATGAGCTTCATAGAGGACCCAGCTGAACAAACCTTAGTTCTGTCAGATCAAGGGAGGGCAGGGGAAAGTGAATTCAAAGAACCTTCATGGCAAATAAGCTATCAAAGGCACACTCATTTATAAATCAGGGATATCCAGCTCAGCCATCTCCACTGAGCACAAAGGTGGTGGGATCATACAGGAAGGGGGATGCATCTTCGGTACTTAACTTCCAAATCATTTAGAGACTCCTGGATTAAAAAGCAATACCTTAAACTACACCCAGAAGTTTGTAGGCAGCCAGTGCAGACTGAAGAGCACTAGTCTATGTCTCTGTATGACACACTGCTGGTAAGTGGGCACCAACATTCTGCACTAGAATCAGCTCCTGGAAGTTCCATGTACAGCCTAGTCAAAAGGTGATGAAAGGCATGAATAATTGTAGCAACGTGCACATTAGAAAGAAACAGTCATACAGACAATGACAGAAAAAAGAGTTCTTGGCCACAGCTCCTACTTGAGTAGCCAAGTATCTAACAAGACCCCTAAATTATGAACCTGTGTTACAAACAGCAGCCGTGCTCCCTTGACTGGGCAAACAGATATAATATGAGATGTTTCCAGATGGCTAGCTTGCCATCCTGCAAGCCCCAACCATGTGCAGCTATTGGGTCATCCATTCCAGTGAACCAGCCACGTTAGCGATTCAGAGCTAGGTACCATTACTATACTGAACCCATGTCCTTATAACCCTTCTAGGGGCCTGATCCATACATTTTTTTTTTCAGGGTTGGAAGGGACCTCAAGAGGTCATCTAGTTCAACCCCCCCTGCTCAAAGCAGGACCAATCCCCAGACAGATTTTTACCCCAGTTCCCTAAATGGCCCCTGAAGGATTAAACTCACAACCTTGGGTTTAGCAGGCCAC